>NW_027009801.1:0-39565 GCF_036934945.1 Oncorhynchus masou masou
TGATATCATCAGATATATACAGTCAGAACACATGATATCATTAGAGACCTATAGTCAGAACACATGATATCATCAGAGACTTACAGTCAGAACAAATGATATCATCAGAGACTTACAGTCAGAACACATGATATCATCAGAGACTTACAGTCAGAACACATGATATCATCAGAGACATACAGTCAGAACACATGATATCATCAGAGACATACAGTCAGAACACATGATATCATCAGAGACTTATAGTCAGAACACATGATATCATAAGAGACTTACAGTCAGAACACATGATATCATCAGAGACTTACAGTCAGAACACATGATATCATCAGAGACTTACAGTCAGAACACATGATATCATCAGAGACTTATAGTCAGAACACATTACATCAGATACACACAGTCAAAACACATTACATCAGAGACATACAGTCAGAACACATGATATCATCAGAGACTTATAGTCAGAACACATGATATCATCAGAGACATACAGTCAAAACACGTGATATCAAACACATGATATCATCAGAGACTTACAGTCAGAACACATGATATCTTCAGAGACATAGAGTCAGAACACATGATATCATCAGACATACAGTCAGAACACATGATATCATCAGAGACATAGAGTCAGAACACATGATATCATCAGAGACTTACAGTCAGAACACATGATATCATCAGAGACTTACAGTCAGAACACATGATATCGTCAGACTTACAGTCAGAACACATGATATCATCAGAGACTTACAGTCAGAACACATGATATCATCAGAGACTTACAGTCAGAACACATGATATCATCAGAGACTTACAGTCAGAACACATGATATCTTCAGAGACATAGAGTCAGACCACATGATATCATCAGAGACTTACAGTCAGAACACATGATATCATCTGAGACTTACAGTCAGAACACATGATATCATCAGAGACTTACAGTCAGAACACATGATATCATCAGAGACTTACAGTCAGAACACATGATATCGTCAGACTTACAGTCAGAACACATGATATCATCAGAGACTTACAGTCAGAACACATGATATCATCAGAGACTTACAGTCAGAACACATGATATCATCAGAGACTTACAGTCAGAACACATGATATCTTCAGAGACATAGAGTCAGACCACATGATATCATCAGAGACTTACAGTCAGAACACATGATATCATCTGAGACTTACAGTCAGAACACATGATATCATCAGAGACTTACAGTCAGAACACATGATATCATCATAGACTTACAGTCAGAACACATGATATCATCAGTAACTGACAGTCAGAGCACATGATATCATCAGAGACTTACAGTCAGAACACATGATATCATCAGAGACTTACAGTCAGAACACATGATATCATCAGAGACTTACAGTCAGAACACATGATATCATCAGAGACTTACAGACAGAACACATGATATCATCAGAGACTTACAGTCAGAACACATGATATCATCAGAGACTTACAGTCAGAACACATGATATCATCAGAGACTTATAGTCAGAACACATTACATCAGATACACACAGTCAAACACATTACATCAGAGACATACAGTCAGAACACATGATATCATCAGAGACATACAGTCAGAACACATGATATCATCAGAGACTTATAGTCAGAACACATGATATCATCAGAGACATACAGTCAAAACACGTGATATCAAACACATGATATCATCAGAGACTTACAGTCAGAACACATGATATCTTCAGAGACATAGAGTCAGAACACATGATATCATCAGACATACAGTCAGAACACATGATATCATCAGAGACATAGAGTCAGAACACATGATATCATCAGAGACTTACAGTCAGAACACATGATATCATCAGAGACTTACAGTCAGAACACATGATATCGTCAGACTTACAGTCAGAACACATGATATCATCAGAGACTTACAGTCAGAACACATGATATCATCAGAGACTTACAGTCAGAACACATGATATCATCAGAGACTTACAGTCAGAACACATGATATCTTCAGAGACATAGAGTCAGACCACATGATATCATCAGAGACTTACAGTCAGAACACATGATATCATCTGAGACTTACAGTCAGAACACATGATATCATCAGAGACTTACAGTCAGACCACATGATATCATCATAGACTTACAGTCAGAACACATGATATCATCAGTAACTGACAGTCAGAGCACATGATATCATCAGAGACTTACAGTCAGAACACATGATATCATCATAGACTTACAGTCAGAACACATGATATCATCAGTAACTGACAGTCAGAGCACATGATATCATCAGAGACTTACAGTCAGAACACATGATATCATCAGAGACTTACAGTCAGAACACATGATATCATCAGAGACTTACAGTCAGAACACATGATATCATCAGAGACTTACAGTCAGAACACATGATATCATCAGAGACTTACAGTCAGAACACATGATATCATCAGAGACTTACAGACAGAACACATGATATCATCAGAGACTTACAGTCAGAACACATGATATCATCAGAGACCTACAGTCAGAACACATGATATCATCATAGACTTACAGTCAGAACACATGATATCATCAGAGACTTACAGTCAGAACAAATGATATCATCAGAGACTTACAGTCAGAACACATGATATCATCAGAGACTTACAGTCAGAACACATGATATCATCAGAGACATACAGTCAGAACACATGATATCATCAGAGACATACAGTCAGAACACATGATATCATCAGAGACTTATAGTCAGAACACATGATATCATCAGAGACTTACAGTCAGAACACATGATATCATCAGAGACTTACAGTCAGAACACATGATATCATCAGAGACTTACAGTCAGAACACATGATATCATCAGAGACTTATAGTCAGAACACATTACATCAGATAAACACAGTCAAAACACATTACATCAGAGACATACAGTCAGAACACATGATATCATCAGAGACATACAGTCAGAACACATGATATCATCAGAGACTTATAGTCAGAACACATGATATCATCAGAGACATACAGTCAAAACACGTGATATCAAACACATGATATCATCAGAGACTTACAGTCAGAACACATGATATCTTCAGACATACAGTCAGAACACATGATATCATCAGAGACATAGACTCAGAACACATGATATCATCAGACATACAGTCAGAACACATGATATCATCAGAGACATAGAGTCAGAACACATGATATCATCAGAGACTTACAGTCAGAACACATGATATCATCAGAGACTTACAGTCAGAACACATGATATCTTCAGAGACATAGAGTCAGACCACATGATATCATCAGAGACTTACAGTCAGAACACATGATATCATCATAGACTTACAGTCAGAACACATGATATCATCAGTAACTGACAGTCAGAGCACATGATATCATCAGAGACTTACAGTCAGAACACATGATATCATCAGAGAATTACAGTCAGAACACATGATATCATCAGAGACTTACAGTCAGAACACATGATATCATCAGAGACTTACAGACAGAACACATGATATCATCAGAGACTTACAGTCAGAACACATGATATCATCAGAGACCTACAGTCAGAACACATGATATCATCATAGACTTACAGTCAGAACACATGATATCATCAGAGACTTACAGTCAGAACACATGATATCATCAGAGACTTATAGTCAGAACACATTACATCAGATACACACAGTCAAAACACATTACATCAGAGACATACAGTCAGAACACATGATATCATCAGAGACATACAGTCAGAACACATGATATCATCAGAGACTTATAGTCAGAACACATGATATCATCAGAGACATACAGTCAAAACACGTGATATCAAACACATGATATCATCAGAGACTTACAGTCAGAACACATGTTATCTTCAGAGACATAGAGTCAGAACACATGATATCATCAGACATACAGTCAGAACACATGATATCATCAGAGACATAGAGTCAGAACACATGATATCATCAGAGACTTACAGTCAGAACACATGATATCGTCAGACTTACAGTCAGAACACATGATATCATCAGAGACTTACAGTCAGAACACATGATATCATCAGAGACTTACAGTCAGAACACATGATATCATCAGAGACTTACAGTCAGAACACATGATATCTTCAGAGACATAGAGTCAGACCACATGATATCATCAGAGACTTACAGTCAGAACACATGATATCATCTGAGACTTACAGTCAGAACACATGATATCATCAGAGACTTACAGTCAGAACACATGATATCATCATAGACTTACAGTCAGAACACATGATATCATCAGTAACTGACAGTCAGAGCACATGATATCATCAGAGACTTACAGTCAGAACACATGATGTCATCAGAGACTTACAGTCAGAACACATGATATCATCAGAGACTTACAGTCAGAACACATGATATCATCAGAGACTTACAGTCAGAACACATGATATCATCAGAGACTTACAGACAGAACACATGATATCATCAGAGACTTACAGTCAGAACACATGATATCATCAGAGACCTACAGTCAGAACACATGATATCATCATAGACTTACAGTCAGAACACATGATATCATCAGAGACTTACAGTCAGAACACATGATATCATCAGAGACTTACAGTCAGAACACATGATATCATCAGAGACATACAGTCAGAACACATGATATCATCAGAGACATACAGTCAGAACACATGATATCATCAGAGACTTATAGTCAGAACACATGATATCATCAGAGACTTACAGTCAGAACACATGATATCATCAGAGACTTACAGTCAGAACAAATGATATCATCAGAGACTTACAGTCAGAACACATGATATCATCAGAGACTTATAGTCAGAACACATTACATCAGATACACACAGTCAAAACACATTACATCAGAGACATACAGTCAGAACACATGATATCATCAGAGACATACAGTCAGAACACATGATATCATCAGAGACTTATAGTCAGAACACATGATATCATCAGAGACATACAGTCAAAACACGTGATATCAAACACATGATATCATCAGAGACTTACAGTCAGAACACATGATATCTTCAGAGACATAGAGTCAGAACACATGATATCATCAGACATACAGTCAGAACACATGATATCATCAGAGACATAGAGTCAGAACACATGATATCATCAGACATACAGTCAGAACACATGATATCATCAGAGACATAGAGTCAGAACACATGATATCATCAGAGACTTACAGTCAGAACACATGATATCATCAGAGACTTACAGTCAGAACACATGATATCTTCAGAGACATAGAGTCAGACCACATGATATCATCAGAGACTTACAGTCAGAACACATGATATCATCATAGACTTACAGTCAGAACACATGATATCATCAGTAACTGACAGTCAGAGCACATGATATCATCAGAGACTTACAGTCAGAACACATGATATCATCAGAGACTTACAGTCAGAACACATGATATCATCAGAGACTTACAGTCAGAACACATGATATCATCAGAGACTTACAGACAGAACACATGATATCATCAGAGACTTACAGTCAGAACACATGATATCATCAGAGACCTACAGTCAGAACACATGATATCATCATAGACTTACAGTCAGAACACATGATATCATCAGAGACTTACAGTCAGAACACATGATATCATCAGAGACTTATAGTCAGAACACATTACATCAGAGACATACAGTCAGAACACATGATATCATCAGAGACATACAGTCAGAACACATGATATCATCAGAGACTTATAGTCAGAACACATGATATCATCAGAGACATACAGTCAAAACACGTGATATCAAACACATGATATCATCAGAGACTTACAGTCAGAACACATGATATCTTCAGAGACATAGAGTCAGAACACATGATATCATCAGACACTACAGTCAGAACACATGATATCATCAGAGACATAGAGTCAGAACACATGATATCATCAGAGACTTACAGTCAGAACACATGATATCATCAGAGACTTACAGTCAGAACACATGATATCGTCAGACTTACAGTCAGAACACATGATATCATCAGAGACTTACAGTCAGAACACATGATATCATCTGAGACTTACAGTCAGAACACATGATATCATCAGAGACTTACAGTCAGAACACATGATATCTTCAGAGACATAGAGTCAGACCACATGATATCATCAGAGACTTACAGTCAGAACACATGATATCATCTGAGACTTACAGTCAGAACACATGATATCATCAGAGACTTACAGTCAGAACACATGATATCATCAGAGACTTACAGTCAGAACACATGATATCATCAGAGACTTATAGTCAGAACACATTACATCAGATACACACAGTCAAAACACATTACATCAGAGACATACAGTCAGAACACATGATATCATCAGAGACATACAGTCAGAACACATGATATCATCAGAGACTTATAGTCAGAACACATGATATCATCAGAGACATACAGTCAAAACACGAACATGATATCATCAGAGACTTACAGTCAGAACACATGATATCTTCAGAGACATAGAGTCAGAACACATGATATCATCAGACATACAGTCAGAACACATGATATCATCAGAGACATAGAGTCAGAACACATGATATCATCAGACATACAGTCAGAACACATGATATCATCAGAGACATAGAGTCAGAACACATGATATCATCAGAGACTTACAGTCAGAACACATGATATCATCAGAGACTTACAGTCAGAACACATGATATCTTCAGAGACATAGAGTCAGACCACATGATATCATCAGAGACTTACAGTCAGAACACATGATATCATCATAGACTTACAGTCAGAACACATGATATCATCAGAGACTTATAGTCAGAACACATTACATCAGATACACACAGTCAAAACACATTACATCAGAGACATACAGTCAGAACACATGATATCATCAGAGACATACAGTCAGAACACATGATATCATCAGAGACTTATAGTCAGAACACATGATATCATCAGAGACATACAGTCAAAACACGTGATATCAAACACATGATATCATCAGAGACTTACAGTCAGAACACATGATATCTTCAGAGACATAGAGTCAGAACACATGATATCATCAGACATACAGTCAGAACACATGATATCATCAGAGACATAGAGTCAGAACACATGATATCATCAGAGACTTACAGTCAGAACACATGATATCGTCAGACTTACAGTCAGAACACATGATATCATCAGAGACTTACAGTCAGAACACATGATATCATCAGAGACTTACAGTCAGAACACATGATATCATCAGAGACTTACAGTCAGAACACATGATATCTTCAGAGACATAGAGTCAGACCACATGATATCATCAGAGACTTACAGTCAGAACACATGATATCATCTGAGACTTACAGTCAGAACACATGATATCATCAGAGACTTACAGTCAGAACACATGATATCATCATAGACTTACAGTCAGAACACATGATATCATCAGTAACTGACAGTCAGAGCACATGATATCATCAGAGACTTACAGTCAGAACACATGATGTCATCAGAGACTTACAGTCAGAACACATGATATCATCAGAGACTTACAGTCAGAACACATGATATCATCAGAGACTTACAGTCAGAACACATGATATCATCAGAGACTTACAGACAGAACACATGATATCATCAGAGACTTACAGTCAGAACACATGATATCATCAGAGACCTACAGTCAGAACACATGATATCATCATAGACTTACAGTCAGAACACATGATATCATCAGAGACTTACAGTCAGAACACATGATATCATCAGAGACTTACAGTCAGAACACATGATATCATCAGAGACATACAGTCAGAACACATGATATCATCAGAGACATACAGTCAGAACACATGATATCATCAGAGACTTATAGTCAGAACACATGATATCATCAGAGACTTACAGTCAGAACACATGATATCATCAGAGACTTACAGTCAGAACAAATGATATCATCAGAGACTTACAGTCAGAACACATGATATCATCAGAGACTTATAGTCAGAACACATTACATCAGATACACACAGTCAAAACACATTACATCAGAGACATACAGTCAGAACACATGATATCATCAGAGACATACAGTCAGAACACATGATATCATCAGAGACTTATAGTCAGAACACATGATATCATCAGAGACATACAGTCAAAACACGTGATATCAAACACATGATATCATCAGAGACTTACAGTCAGAACACATGATATCTTCAGAGACTTACAGTCAGAACACATGATATCATCAGACATACAGTCAGAACACATGATATCATCAGAGACATAGAGTCAGAACACATGATATCATCAGACATACAGTCAGAACACATGATATCATCAGAGACATAGAGTCAGAACACATGATATCATCAGAGACTTACAGTCAGAACACATGATATCATCAGAGACTTACAGTCAGAACACATGATATCTTCAGAGACATAGAGTCAGACCACATGATATCATCAGAGACTTACAGTCAGAACACATGATATCATCTGAGACTTATAGTCAGAACACATGATATCATCAGAGACATACAGTCAAAACACGTGATATCAAACACATGATATCATCAGAGACTTACAGTCAGAACACATGATATCTTCAGAGACATAGAGTCAGAACACATGATATCATCAGACATACAGTCAGAACACATGATATCATCAGAGACATAGAGTCAGAACACATGATATCATCAGAGACTTACAGTCAGAACACATGATATCATCAGAGACTTACAGTCAGAACACATGATATCATCAGAGACTTACAGTCAGAACACATGATATCATCAGAGACTTACAGTCAGAACACATGATATCATCAGAGACTTACAGTCAGAACACATGATATCTTCAGAGACATAGAGTCAGACCACATGATATCATCAGAGACTTACAGTCAGAACACATGATATCATCTGAGACTTACAGTCAGAACACATGATATCATCAGAGACTTACAGTCAGAACACATGATATCATCATAGACTTACAGTCAGAACACATGATATCATCAGTAACTGACAGTCAGAGCACATGATATCATCAGAGACTTACAGTCAGAACACATGATGTCATCAGAGACTTACAGTCAGAACACATGATATCATCAGAGACTTACAGTCAGAACACATGATATCATCAGAGACTTACAGTCAGAACACATGATATCATCAGAGACTTACAGACAGAACACATGATATCATCAGAGACTTACAGTCAGAACACATGATATCATCAGAGACCTACAGTCAGAACACATGATATCATCATAGACTTACAGTCAGAACACATGATATCATCAGAGACTTACAGTCAGAACACATGATATCATCAGAGACTTACAGTCAGAACACATGATATCATCAGAGACATACAGTCAGAACACATGATATCATCAGAGACATACAGTCAGAACACATGATATCATCAGAGACTTATAGTCAGAACACATGATATCATCAGAGACTTACAGTCAGAACACATGATATCATCAGAGACTTACAGTCAGAACAAATGATATCATCAGAGACTTACAGTCAGAACACATGATATCATCAGAGACTTATAGTCAGAACACATTACATCAGATACACACAGTCAAAACACATTACATCAGAGACATACAGTCAGAACACATGATATCATCAGAGACATACAGTCAGAACACATGATATCATCAGAGACTTATAGTCAGAACACATGATATCATCAGAGACATACAGTCAAAACACGTGATATCAAACACATGATATCATCAGAGACTTACAGTCAGAACACATGATATCTTCAGAGACATAGAGTCAGAACACATGATATCATCAGACATACAGTCAGAACACATGATATCATCAGAGACATAGAGTCAGAACACATGATATCATCAGACATACAGTCAGAACACATGATATCATCAGAGACATAGAGTCAGAACACATGATATCATCAGAGACTTACAGTCAGAACACATGATATCATCAGAGACTTACAGTCAGAACACATGATATCAGAGACATACAGTCAGACCACATGATATCATCAGAGACTTACAGTCAGAACACATGATATCATCTGAGACTTATAGTCAGAACACATGATATCATCAGAGACATACAGTCAAAACACGTGATATCAAACACATGATATCATCAGAGACTTACAGTCAGAACACATGATATCTTCAGAGACATAGAGTCAGAACACATGATATCATCAGACATACAGTCAGAACACATGATATCATCAGAGACATAGAGTCAGAACACATGATATCATCAGAGACTTACAGTCAGAACACATGATATCGTCAGACTTACAGTCAGAACACATGATATCATCAGAGACTTACAGTCAGAACACATGATATCATCAGAGACTTACAGTCAGAACACATGATATCATCAGAGACTTACAGTCAGAACACATGATATCTTCAGAGACATAGAGTCAGACCACATGATATCATCAGAGACTTACAGTCAGAACACATGATATCATCTGAGACTTACAGTCAGAACACATGATATCATCAGAGACTTACAGTCAGAACACATGATATCATCATAGACTTACAGTCAGAACACATGATATCATCAGTAACTGACAGTCAGAGCACATGATATCATCAGAGACTTACAGTCAGAACACATGATGTCATCAGAGACTTACAGTCAGAACACATGATATCATCAGAGACTTACAGTCAGAACACATGATATCATCAGAGACTTACAGTCAGAACACATGATATCATCAGAGACTTACAGACAGAACACATGATATCATCAGAGACTTACAGTCAGAACACATGATATCATCAGAGACCTACAGTCAGAACACATGATATCATCATAGACTTACAGTCAGAACACATGATATCATCAGAGACTTACAGTCAGAACACATGATATCATCAGAGACTTACAGTCAGAACACATGATATCATCAGAGACATACAGTCAGAACACATGATATCATCAGAGACATACAGTCAGAACACATGATATCATCAGAGACTTATAGTCAGAACACATGATATCATCAGAGACTTACAGTCAGAACACATGATATCATCAGAGACTTACAGTCAGAACAAATGATATCATCAGAGACTTACAGTCAGAACACATGATATCATCAGAGACTTATAGTCAGAACACATTACATCAGATACACACAGTCAAAACACATTACATCAGAGACATACAGTCAGAACACATGATATCATCAGAGACATACAGTCAGAACACATGATATCATCAGAGACTTATAGTCAGAACACATGATATCATCAGAGACATACAGTCAAAACACGTGATATCAAACACATGATATCATCAGAGACTTACAGTCAGAACACATGATATCTTCAGAGACATAGAGTCAGAACACATGATATCATCAGACATACAGTCAGAACACATGATATCATCAGAGACATAGAGTCAGAACACATGATATCATCAGACATACAGTCAGAACACATGATATCATCAGAGACATAGAGTCAGAACACATGATATCATCAGAGACTTACAGTCAGAACACATGATATCATCAGAGACTTACAGTCAGAACACATGATATCTTCAGAGACATAGAGTCAGACCACATGATATCATCAGAGACTTACAGTCAGAACACATGATATCATCATAGACTTACAGTCAGAACACATGATATCATCAGTAACTGACAGTCAGAGCACATGATATCATCAGAGACTTACAGTCAGAACACATGATATCATCAGAGACTTACAGTCAGAACACATGATATCATCAGAGACTTACAGTCAGAACACATGATATCATCAGAGACTTACAGACAGAACACATGATATCATCAGAGACTTACAGTCAGAACACATGATATCATCAGAGACCTACAGTCAGAACACATGATATCATCATAGACTTACAGTCAGAACACATGATATCATCAGAGACTTACAGTCAGAACACATGATATCATCAGAGACTTATAGTCAGAACACATTACATCAGAGACATACAGTCAGAACACATGATATCATCAGAGACATACAGTCAGAACACATGATATCATCAGAGACTTATAGTCAGAACACATGATATCATCAGAGACATACAGTCAAAACACGTGATATCAAACACATGATATCATCAGAGACTTACAGTCAGAACACATGATATCTTCAGAGACATAGAGTCAGAACACATGATATCATCAGACATACAGTCAGAACACATGATATCATCAGAGACATAGAGTCAGAACACATGATATCATCAGAGACTTACAGTCAGAACACATGATATCATCAGAGACTTACAGTCAGAACACATGATATCGTCAGACTTACAGTCAGAACACATGATATCATCAGAGACTTACAGTCAGAACACATGATATCATCTGAGACTTACAGTCAGAACACATGATATCATCAGAGACTTACAGTCAGAACACATGATATCTTCAGAGACATAGAGTCAGACCACATGATATCATCAGAGACTTACAGTCAGAACACATGATATCATCTGAGACTTACAGTCAGAACACATGATATCATCAGAGACTTACAGTCAGAACACATGATATCATCAGAGACTTACAGTCAGAACACATGATATCATCAGAGACTTATAGTCAGAACACATTACATCAGATACACACAGTCAAAACACATTACATCAGAGACATACAGTCAGAACACATGATATCATCAGAGACATACAGTCAGAACACATGATATCATCAGAGACTTATAGTCAGAACACATGATATCATCAGAGACATACAGTCAAAACACGTGATATCAAACACATGATATCATCAGAGACTTACAGTCAGAACACATGATATCTTCAGAGACATAGAGTCAGAACACATGATATCATCAGACATACAGTCAGAACACATGATATCATCAGAGACATAGAGTCAGAACACATGATATCATCAGACATACAGTCAGAACACATGATATCATCAGAGACATAGAGTCAGAACACATGATATCATCAGAGACTTACAGTCAGAACACATGATATCATCAGAGACTTACAGTCAGAACACATGATATCTTCAGAGACATAGAGTCAGACCACATGATATCATCAGAGACTTACAGTCAGAACACATGATATCATCATAGACTTACAGTCAGAACACATGATATCATCAGTAACTGACAGTCAGAGCACATGATATCATCAGAGACTTACAGTCAGAACACATGATATCATCAGAGACTTATAGTCAGAACACATTACATCAGAGACATACAGTCAGAACACATGATATCATCAGAGACATACAGTCAGAACACATGATATCATCAGAGACTTATAGTCAGAACACATGATATCATCAGAGATATACAGTCAAAACACGTGATATCAAACACATGATATCATCAGAGACTTACAGTCAGAACACATGATATCTTCAGAGACATAGAGTCAGAACACATGATATCATCAGACATACAGTCAGAACACATGATATCATCAGAGACATAGAGTCAGAACACATGATATCATCAGAGACTTACAGTCAGAACACATGATATCATCAGAGACTTACAGTCAGAACACATGATATCGTCAGACTTACAGTCAGAACACATGATATCATCAGAGACTTACAGTCAGAACACATGATATCATCTGAGACTTACAGTCAGAACACATGATATCATCAGAGACTTACAGTCAGAACACATGATATCTTCAGAGACATAGAGTCAGACCACATGATATCATCAGAGACTTACAGTCAGAACACATGATATCATCTGAGACTTACAGTCAGAACACATGATATCATCAGAGACTTACAGTCAGAACACATGATATCATCATAGACTTATAGTCAGAACACATGATATCATCAGTAACTGACAGTCAGAGCACATGATATCATCAGAGACTTACAGTCAGAACACATGATATCATCAGAGACTTACAGTCAGAACACATGATATCATCAGAGACTTACAGTCAGAACACATGATATCATCAGAGACTTACAGACAGAACACATGATATCATCAGAGACTTACAGTCAGAACACATGATATCATCAGAGACCTACAGTCAGAACACATGATATCATCATAGACTTACAGTCAGAACACATGATATCATCAGAGACTTACAGTCAGAACACATGATATCATCAGAGACTTACAGACAGAACACATGATATCATCAGAGACTTACAGTCAGAACACATGATATCATCAGAGACATACAGTCAGAACACATGATATCATCAGAGACTTACAGTCAGAACACATGATATCATCAGAGACTTACAGTCAGAACACATGATATCATCAGAGACTTACAGTCAGAACACATGATATCATCAGAGACTTATAGTCAGAACACATGATATCATCAGAGACTTACAGACAGAACACATGATATCATCAGAGACTTACAGTCAGAACACATGATATCATCAGAGACTTACAGACAGAACACATGATATCATCAGAGACTTACAGTCAGAACACATGATATCATCAGAAACATACAGTCAGAACACATGAAATCATCAGAGACTTACAGTCAGAACACATGATATCATCAGAGACTTACAGACAGAACACATGATATCATCAGAGACTTACAGTCAGAACACATGATATCATCAGAGACCCACAGTCAGAACACATGATATCATCAGAGACTTACATTCAGAGGTCACATGTTTATGAAAGCAGATTTGCTCGTTGGGGTGTTTCTCTTTGATGAACAGAATGGGACGCGTGGTAATTAAAAGACTCATTAATCTCATCGTACTCCAGGAGGAAATGGAGATCCAAGATACTCTATCACCAGCTAAGCTCCTCTCAAGTCACGTGGCAGACTGAAGGTGAGTCAGAGGGCCTTTGTCATTGACTCTCAGTTTAGGATACCAGTGTTCTAATACAGTAGACTCTTGAAGAGGACACGTTAAATAGGTAAGAACGGAAATTTAAGTCACAACACATTAATATAAATCCTTTTTAATTGCCTTGAATACCGGCATAATGTGACTTGAAATCCAACAATTAACAACAGACTTGAGCTAATTCCATTCCTATTCTATTTTAAGACACATGAGTTTTCCCCCAAGTTTATTTGAGCACATCATATTCCAGTACGTCTAGTCCTCTAAATGTATATATTCTGGACGTCAGGGACAGAGTTCCCCTGAGCAGCACGTAACTGAATTGCATTGATATCGTCGCTGCCTGGATCAGGATGAAGTGAGTTTACGTTGAAATAACATTCACTCTCATTCGTTCCAGCCTTAGTCTGTACGTTGCCATTAGAGTAATGGTGTTCTTCTTCTATTTAGGCAACAACAACAAAAATTAATGGATTAGCTGATTAGGCGTGAAATGACATTATCTCCCTCAATGTGAAGTTAATAGCGGCGGCCATTTTAGGATAGATCACGCTGAGTAACACCCCATGGATCTGTCAATCAATCCTCTTATTACTCTGTGACTGTGTGCCTCTCCTGGGGTTTGATAATCACACTGTTATTATATGAGTCTGATGAATGCTCTTAGCACTCACCGTAGCGATGAGCAGAGCAGCTCCCTTAATGGATAACGGAGAAGAGAGGGGAAGAGAGGGGAAGTACTGACCACCAAAATAATTGATGGGAAGGAAATTGAAGTGAGTAAGAAAGAGAATGTTTCATCTGACTCGTTTGTTCAGTACACTGCTTCCAACAACGCACTTACACACAGACACACACGCACACACACACACACACACACACACACACACACACACACACACACACACACACACACACACACACACACACACACACACAGCTTGCCGTACCTAATTCCTTTCCCTTTGCATCAAGGCAGGCCACTAAGTACATCACAATTCCCCCTTTCAAATAATGTGCCTCTTCCCTTCAAATGACTTTCATGACTTCAGTCATTAAAGTTCAGTGCATTATCTCAACAAAAGACAGGCAATATGGAAGGCCTAGGCTTTCTTTGTGAATAGCAAAGTTCTTTCAAGTTATAGTTTCCATCAGCTTGCTTTCTCTGGTGATTTTAGGTTGAATCCTGCTATTTCATTTACATTGAGATGAAAGTATCTCAAAATGATTTAATATTGGTCCATTTCCAACTACAGGTGTAGGATCTTAATTTGATCATTCTTTTGTTGCTGATCATTTTTCTACACTGCAGGCTATGCAGATGAGCTTCGTGATGTGCATAAATTCACTGAAATTCCACACTAAAACAAAATTATATTAACAGTATTGCACTTTTCATGTGGCCTACTTCTGACCAGCTAATACCCTAACCACCGATCAAGCAACATTATGGACTAAATGTTAAAATCCGGTTGCTGCAGGATTATTTTGCTGTGACAATATGGGTCAAATTAAGATCCTACACCTATACTTGAAATGTTCATGTCAAAACAATCATATCTTCCCTTTGCTAGTTCTAAATGGAGAGGATTTTTATATTCACCAGGCAAGGAAATGGCATCAATCAAGGCCTCTATTCTTCTGTAGATGTCTTCTATCAGAGCTGATTTATTCCACAATAAAAATCTTTGCCAAGGGTTTAGTGCTGTTAGCACTGGGTGGTTAGTCATCCAACCAGGTCATGAATTTCAGAGCCTTGGCCACCATTTGATTAGCATGTAGATGAACATGCGTGCCGTCTCTCTCTATTCCCCTCTACATCATCACAGTCTCAGACGTGATAAAAACCTAATCATGCCAAAAGCCCGGCGAGGCCATTTCGCAATCTTCTAGCGGTAAGCGCCTGGCTCGATAATTAAAGGGATTTAGAGAGAGAGGGGGGGGGGCAGAGAGAGAAAGAGAGGGAGAGAGAGAGAGAGAGGATGGGGACAGAGAGAGAGAGGAGGGGGGGCAGAGAGAGAGAGAGAGAGAGAGGAGGATGGGGCAGAGAGAGAGAGAGAGAGAAGAGAGAGAGAGAGAGAGAGAGAGAGAGAGAGAGAGAGTGGGGACAGAGAGAGAGGGAGAGAGAGAGTGGGGAAGAGAGAGAGTGGGGACAGAGAGAGAGAGAGAGAGAGAGAGAGAGAGAGAGAGAGAGAGAGAGAGAGAGAGAGAGAGAGGGAGAGAGAGAGTGGGGACAGAGAGAGAGGGAGAGAGAGTGGGGACAGAGAGAGAGGAGAGAGAGAGGGTCCCTGAGCATCCAGACGTGGCCTGTCGTACCAGACAAGGAGAGACAATGGCCATCATAGTGTTGATTTGACAGGGGAAAAAAATACATTTCCATTTCCAAGTGAAGTGTCCATAGAGTAAAAAGGGAATTATTTATCGCCGTGGGAGACACAAGGAGAGAGAGGGCCTTCGACAATGGCAGGGTTTTCTGCCCTTCATAGCATGCACCCCCTCTTCAGATAGACAGAGGGAGGGTGCAGGGTTTTCTGCCCTTCATAGCATGCACCCCCTCTTCAGATAGACAGAGGGAGGGTGCAGGGTTTTCTGCCCTTCATAGCATGCACCCCCTCTTCAGATAGACAGAGGGAGGGTGCAGGGTTTTCTGCCCTTCATAGCATGCACCCCCTCTTCAGATAGACAGAGGGAGGGTGCAGGGTTTTCTGTCCTTCATAGCATGCACCCCTCTTCAGATAGACAGAGGGAGGGTGCAGGGTTTTCTGCCCTTCATAGCATGCACCCCCTCTTCAGATAGACAGAGGGAGGGTGCAGGGTTTTCTGCCCTTCGTAGCATGCACCCCCTCTTCAGATAGACAGAGGGAGGGTGCAGGGTTTTCTGCCCTTCGTAGCATGCACCCCCTCTTCAGATAGACAGAGGGAGGGTGCAGGGTTTTCTGCCCTTCGTAGCATGCAGCCCCTCTTCAGATAGACAGAGGGAGGGTGCAGGGTTTTCTGCCCTTCGTAGCATGCAGCCCCTCTTCAGATAGACAGAGGGAGGGTGCAGGGTTTTCTGCCCTTCATAGCATGCACCCCCTCTTCAGATAGACAGAGGGAGGGTGCAGGGTTTTCTGCCCTTCATAGCATGCACCCCCTCTTCAGATAGACAGAGGGAGGGTGCAGGGTTTTCTGCCCTTCATAGCATGCACCCCCTCTTCAGATAGACAGAGGGAGGGTGCAGGGTTTTCTGCCCTTCATAGCATGCACCCCCTCTTCAGATAGACAGGGGGAGGGTGCAGGGTTTTCTGCCCTTCATAGCATGCACCCCTCTTCAGATAGACAGAGGGAGGGTGCAGGGTTTTCTGCCCTTCATAGCATGCACCCCCTCTTCAGATAGACAGAGGGAGGGTGCAGGGTTTTCTGCCCTTCATAGCATGCACCCCTCTTCAGATAGACAGAGGGAGGGTGCAGGGTTTTCTGCCCTTCATAGCATGCACCCCTCTTCAGATAGACAGAGGGAGGGTGCAGGGTTTTCTGCCCTTCATAGCATGCACCCCTCTTCAGATAGACAGAGGGAGGGTGCAGGGTTTTCTGCCCTTCATAGCATGCACCCCCTCTTCAGATAGACAGAGGGAGGGTGCAGGGTTTTCTGCCCTTCATAGCATGCACCCCCTCTTCAGATAGACAGAGGGAGGGTGCAGGGTTTTCTGCCCTTCATAGCATGCACCCCTCTTCAGATAGACAGAGGGAGGGTGCAGGGTTTTCTGCCCTTCATAGCATGCAGCCCCTCTTCAGATAGACAGAGGGAGGGTGCAGGGTTTTCTGCCCTTCATAGCATGCACCCCCTCTTCGGGATAGACAGAGGGAGGGTGCATGGTTTTCTGCCCTTCATAGCATGCACCCCCTCTTCAGATAGACAGAGGGAGGGTGCAGGGTTTTCTGCCCTTCATAGCATGCACCCCCTCTTCAGATAGACAGAGGGAGGGTGCAGGGTTTTCTGCCCTTCATAGCATGCACCCCCTCTTCAGATAGACAGAGGGAGGGTGCAGGGTTTTCTGCCCTTCGTAGCATGCACCCCCTCTTCAGATAGACAGGGGGAGGGTGCAGGGTTTTCTGCCCTTCATAGCATGCACCCCTCTTCAGATAGACAGAGGGAGGGTGCAGGGTTTTCTGCCCTTCATAGCATGCACCCCCTCTTCAGATAGACAGAGGGAGGGTGCAGGGTTTTCTGCCCTTCATAGCATGCACCCCCTCTTCAGATAGACAGAGGGAGGGTGCAGGGTTTTCTGCCCTTCATAGCATGCACCCCCTCTTCAGATAGACAGAGGGAGGGTGCAGGGTTTTCTGCCCTTCATAGCATGCACCCCTCTTCAGATAGACAGAGGGAGGGTGCAGGGTTTTCTGCCCTTCATAGCATGCACCCCTCTTCAGATAGACAGAGGGAGGGTGCAGGGTTTTCTGCCCTTCATAGCATGCAGCCCCCTCTTCAGATAGACAGAGGAGGGTGCAGGGTTTTCTGCCCTTCATAGCATGCACCCCCTCTTCAGATAGACAGAGGGAGGGTGCAGGGTTTTCTGCCCTTCATAGCATGCACCCCCTCTTCAGATAGACAGAGGGAGGGTGCAGGGTTTTCTGCCCTTCATAGCATGCACCCTCTTCAGATAGACAGAGGGAGGGTGCAGGGTTTTCTGTCCTTCATAGCATGCACCCCCTCTTCAGATAGACAGAGGGAGGGTGCAGGGTTTTCTGCCCTTCATAGCATGCACCCCTCTTCAGATAGACAGAGGGAGGGTGCAGGGTTTTCTGCCCTTCGTAGCATGCACCCCCTCTTCAGATAGACAGAGGGAGGGTGCAGGGTTTTCTGCCCTTCGTAGCATGCACCCCCCTCTTCAGATAGACAGAGGGAGGGTGCAGGGTTTTCTGCCCTTCGTAGCATGCAGCCCCTCTTCAGATAGACAGAGGGAGGGTGCAGGGTTTTCTGCCCTTCGTAGCATGCAGCCCCTCTTCAGATAGACAGAGGGAGGGTGCAGGGTTTTCTGCCCTTCATAGCATGCACCCCTCTTCAGATAGACAGAGGAGGGTGCAGGGTTTTCTGCCCTTCATAGCATGCACCCCCTCTTCAGATAGACAGAGGGAGGGTGCAGGGTTTTCTGCCCTTCATAGCATGCACCCCCTCTTCAGATAGACAGAGGGAGGGTGCAGGGTTTTCTGCCCTTCGTAGCATGCACCCCCTCTTCAGATAGACAGGGGAGGGTGCAGGGTTTTCTGCCCTTCATAGCATGCACCCCCTCTTCAGATAGACAGAGGGAGGGTGCAGGGTTTTCTGCCCTTCATAGCATGCACCCCTCTTCAGATAGACAGAGGGAGGGTGCAGGGTTTTCTGCCCTTCATAGCATGCACCCCCTCTTCAGATAGACAGAGGGAGGGTGCAGGGTTTTCTGCCCTTCATAGCATGCACCCCCTCTTCAGATAGACAGAGGGAGGGTGCAGGGTTTTCTGCCCTTCATAGCATGCACCCCCTCTTCAGATAGACAGAGGAGGGTGCAGGGTTTTCTGCCCTTCATAGCATGCACCCCCTCTTCAGATAGACAGAGGGAGGGTGCAGGGTTTTCTGCCCTTCATAGCATGCAGCCCCTCTTCAGATAGACAGAGGGAGGGTGCAGGGTTTTCTGCCCTTCATAGCATGCACCCCCTCTTCAGGGATAGACAGAGGGAGGGTGCATGGTTTTCTGCCCTTCATAGCATGCACCCCCTCTTCAGATAGACAGAGGGAGGGTGCAGGGTTTTCTGCCCTTCATAGCATGCACCCCCTCTTCAGATGCACCCCCTCTTCAGATAGACAGAGGGAGGGTGCAGGGTTTTCTGCCCTTCATAGCATGCACCCCTCTTCAGATAGACAGAGGGAGGGTGCAGGGTTTTCTGCCCTTCGTAGCATGCACCCCCTCTTCAGATAGACAGAGGGAGGGTGCAGGGTTTTCTGCCCTTCATAGCATGCACCCCCTCTTCAGATAGACAGAGGGAGGGTGCAGGGTTTTCTGCCCTTCATAGCATGCACCCCCTCTTCAGATAGACAGAGGGAGGGTGCAGGGTTTTCTGCCCTTCATAGCATGCACCCCCTCTTCAGATAGACAGAGGGAGGGTGCAGGGTTTTCTGCCCTTCATAGCATGCACCCCCTCTTCAGATAGACAGAGGGAGGGTGCAGGGTTTTCTGCCCTTCATAGCATGCACCCCCTCTTCAGATAGACAGAGGGAGGGTGCAGGGTTTTCTGCCCTTCATAGCATGCACCCCTCTTCAGATAGACAGAGGGAGGGTGCAGGGTTTTCTGCCCTTCATAGCATGCAGCCCCTCTTCAGATAGACAGAGGGAGGGTGCAGGGTTTTCTGCCCTTCATAGCATGCACCCCTCTTCAGATAGACAGAGGGAGGGTGCAGGGTTTTCTGCCCTTTCATAGCATGCACCCCCTCTTCAGATAGACAGAGGGAGGGTGCAGGGTTTTCTGCCCTTCATAGCATGCACCCCCTCTTCAGATAGACAGAGGGAGGGTGCAGGGTTTTCTGTCCTTCATAGCATGCACCCCTCTTCAGATAGACAGAGGGAGGGTGCAGGGTTTTCTGCCCTTCATAGCATGCACCCCTCTTCAGATAGACAGAGGGAGGGTGCAGGGTTTTCTGCCCTTCGTAGCATGCACCCCCTCTTCAGATAGACAGAGGGAGGGTGCAGGGTTTTCTGCCCTTCGTAGCATGCACCCCCTCTTCAGATAGACAGAGGGAGGGTGCAGGGTTTTCTGCCCTTCGTAGCATGCAGCCCCTCTTCAGATAGACAGAGGGAGGGTGCAGGGTTTTCTGCCCTTCGTAGCATGCAGCCCCTCTTCAGATAGACAGAGGGAGGGTGCAGGGTTTTCTGCCCTTCATAGCATGCACCCCTCTTCAGATAGACAGAGGGAGGGTGCAGGGTTTTCTGCCCTTCATAGCATGCACCCCCTCTTCAGATAGACAGAGGGAGGGTGCAGGGTTTTCTGCCCTTCATAGCATGCACCCCCTCTTCAGATAGACAGAGGGAGGGTGCAGGGTTTTCTGCCCTTCGTAGCATGCACCCCCTCTTCAGATAGACAGAGGGAGGGTGCAGGGTTTTCTGCCCTTCATAGCATGCACCCCCTCTTCAGATAGACAGAGGGAGGGTGCAGGGTTTTCTGCCCTTCATAGCATGCACCCCCTCTTCAGATAGACAGAGGGAGGGTGCAGGGTTTTCTGCCCTTCATAGCATGCACCCCCTTCAGATAGACAGAGGGAGGGTGCAGGGTTTTCTGCCCTTCATAGCATGCACCCCCTCTTCAGATAGACAGAGGGGAGGGTGCAGGGTTTTCTGCCCTTCATAGCATGCACCCCCTCTTCAGATAGACAGAGGGAGGGTGCAGGGTTTTCTGCCCTTCATAGCATGCACCCCCTCTTCAGATAGACAGAGGGAGGGTGCAGGGTTTTCTGCCCTTCATAGCATGCACCCCCTCTTCGGGATAGACAGAGGGAGGGTGCATGGTTTTCTGCCCTTCATAGCATGCACCCCCTCTTCGGATAGACAGAGGGAGGGTGCAGGGTTTTCTGCCCTTCATAGCATGCACCCCCTCTTCAGATAGACAGAGGGAGGGTGCAGGGTTTTCTGCCCTTCATAGCATGCACCCCCTCTTCAGATAGACAGAGGGAGGGTGCAGGGTTTTCTGCCCTTCATAGCATGCACCCCTCTTCAGATAGACAGAGGGAGGGTGCAGGGTTTTCTGCCCTTCATAGCATGCACCCCTCTTCAGATAGACAGAGGGAGGGTGCAGGGTTTTCTGCCCTTCATAGCATGCACCCCCTCTTCAGATAGACAGAGGGAGGGTGCAGGGTTTTCTGCCCTTCATAGCATGCAGCCCCTCTTCAGATAGACAGAGGGAGGGTGCAGGGTTTTCTGCCCTTCATAGCATGCACCCCTCTTCAGATAGACAGAGGGAGGGTGCAGGGTTTTCTGCCCTTCATAGCATGCACCCCTCTTCAGATAGACAGAGGGAGGGTGCAGGGTTTTCTGCCCTTCATAGCATGCACCCCCTCTTCAGATAGACAGAGGGAGGGTGCAGGGTTTTCTGTCCTTCATAGCATGCACCCCCTCTTCAGATAGACAGAGGGAGGGTGCAGGGTTTTCTGCCCTTCATAGCATGCACCCCCTCTTCAGATAGACAGAGGGAGGGTGCAGGGTTTTCTGCCTTCGTAGCATGCACCCCCTCTTCAGATAGACAGAGGGAGGGTGCAGGGTTTTCTGCCCTTCGTAGCATGCACCCCTCTTCAGATAGACAGAGGGAGGGTGCAGGGTTTTCTGCCCTTCGTAGCATGCAGCCCCTCTTCAGATAGACAGAGGGAGGGTGCAGGGTTTTCTGCCCTTCGTAGCATGCAGCCCTCTTCAGATAGACAGAGGGAGGGTGCAGGGTTTTCTGCCCTTCATAGCATGCACCCCCTCTTCAGATAGACAGAGGGAGGGTGACAGGGTTTTTCTGCCCTTCATAGCATGCACCCCCTCTTCAGATAGACAGAGGGAGGGTGCAGGGTTTTCTGCCCTTCATAGCATGCACCCCCTCTTCAGATAGACAGAGGGAGGGTGCAGGGTTTTCTGCCCTTCGTAGCATGCACCCTCTTCAGATAGACAGGGGGAGGGTGCAGGGTTTTCTGCCCTTCATAGCATGCACCCCCTCTTCAGATAGACAGAGGGAGGGTGCAGGGTTTTCTGCCCTTCATAGCATGCACCCCTCTTCAGATAGACAGAGGGAGGGTGCAGGATTTTCTGCCCTTCATAGCATGCACCCCCTCTTCAGATAGACAGAGGGAGGGTGCAGGGTTTTCTGCCCTTCATAGCATGCACCCCTCTTCAGATAGACAGAGGGAGGGTGCAGGGTTTTCTGCCCTTCATAGCATGCACCCCCTCTTCAGATAGACAGAGGGAGGGTGCAGGGTTTTCTGCCCTTCATAGCATGCACCCCCTCTTCAGATAGACAGAGGGAGGGTGCAGGGTTTTCTGCCCTTCATAGCATGCACCCCCTCTTCAGATAGACAGAGGGAGGGTGCAGGGTTTTCTGCCCTTCATAGCATGCACCCTCTTCAGATAGACAGAGGGAGGGTGCAGGGTTTTCTGCCCTTCATAGCATGCAGCCCCTCTTCAGATAGACAGAGGGAGGGTGCAGGGTTTTCTGCCCTTCATAGCATGCACCCCCTCTTCGGGATAGACAGAGGGAGGGTGCATGGTTTTCTGCCCTTCATAGCATGCACCCCCTCTTCGGATAGACAGAGGGAGGGTGCAGGGTTTTCTGCCCTTCATAGCATGCACCCCCTCTTCAGATAGACAGAGGGAGGGTGCAGGGTTTTCTGCCCTTCATAGCATGCACCCCCTCTTCAGATAGACAGAGGGAGGGTGCAGGGTTTTCTGCCCTTCGTAGCATGCACCCCTCTTCAGATAGACAGGGGGAGGGTGCAGGGTTTTCTGCCCTTCATAGCATGCACCCCCTCTTCAGATAGACAGAGGGAGGGTGCAGGGTTTTCTGCCCTTCATAGCATGCACCCTCTTCAGATAGACAGAGGGAGGGTGCAGGGTTTTCTGCCCTTCATAGCATGCACCCCCTCTTCAGATAGACAGAGGGAGGGTGCAGGGTTTTCTGCCCTTCATAGCATGCACCCCTCTTCAGATAGACAGAGGGAGGGTGCAGGGTTTTCTGCCCTTCATAGCATGCACCCCTCTTCAGATAGACAGAGGGAGGGTGCAGGGTTTTCTGCCCTTCATAGCATGCACCCCCTCTTCAGATAGACAGAGGGAGGGTGCAGGGTTTTCTGCCCTTCATAGCATGCAGCCCCTCTTCAGATAGACAGAGGGAGGGTGCAGGGTTTTCTGCCCTTCATAGCATGCACCCCCTCTTCAGATAGACAGAGGGAGGGTGCAGGGTTTTCTGCCCTTCATAGCATGCAGCCCCTCTTCAGATAGACAGAGGGAGGGTGCAGGGTTTTCTGCCCTTCGTAGCATGCACCCCCTCTTCAGATAGACAGGGGAGGGTGCAGGGTTTTCTGCCCTTCATAGCATGCACCCCCTCTTCAGATAGACAGAGGGAGGGTGCAGGGTTTTCTGCCCTTCATAGCATGCACCCCCTCTTCAGATAGACAGAGGGAGGGTGCAGGGTTTTCTGCCCTTCATAGCATGCACCCCCTCTTCAGATAGACAGAGGGAGGGTGCAGGGTTTTCTGCCCTTCATAGCATGCACCCCTCTTCAGATAGACAGAGGGAGGGTGCAGGGTTTTCTGCCCTTCATAGCATGCACCCCTCTTCAGATAGACAGAGGGAGGGTGCAGGGTTTTCTGCCCTTCATAGCATGCACCCCTCTTCAGATAGACAGAGGAGGGTGGAGGGTTTTCTGCCCTTCATAGCATGCACCCCCTCTTCAGATAGACAGAGGGAGGGTGCAGGGTTTTCTGCCCTTCATAGCATGCACCCCCTCTTCGGATAGACAGAGGGAGGGTGCAGGGTTTTCTGCCCTTCATAGCATGCACCCCCTCTTCAGATAGACAGAGGGAGGGTGCAGGGTTTTCTGCCCTTCATAGCATGCACCCCTCTTCAGATAGACAGAGGGAGGGTGCAGGGTTTTCTGCCCTTCATAGCATGCACCCCCTCTTCAGATAGACAGAGGGAGGGTGCAGGGTTTTCTGCCCTTCATAGCATGCACCCCCTCTTCAGATAGACAGAGGGAGAGTGCAGGGTTTTCTGCCCTTCATAGCATGCACCCCCTCTTCAGATAGACAGAGGGAGGGTGCAGGGTTTTCTGCCCTTCATAGCATGCACCCCCTCATCAGATAGACAGAGGGAGGGTGCAGGGTTTTCTGCCCTTCATAGCATGCACCCCTCTTCAGATAGACAGAGGGGGGTGCAGGGTTTTCTGCCCTTCATAGCATGCACCCCCTCTTCAGATAGACAGAGGGGGGGGGGCAGGGTTTTCTGCCCTTCATAGCATGCACCCCCTCTTCAGATAGACAGAGGGAGGGTGCAGGGTTTTCTGCCCTTCATAGCATGCACCCCCTCTTCAGATAGACAGAGGGAGGGTGCAGGGTTTTCTGCCCTTCATAGCATGCACCCCCTCTTCAGATAGACAGAGGGAGGGTGCAGGGTTTTCTGCCCTTCATAGCATGCACCCCCTCTTCAGATAGACAGAGGGAGGGTGCAGGGTTTTCTGCCCTTCATAGCATTCACCCCCTCTTCAGATTGACAGAGGGAGGGTGCAGGGTTTTCTGCCCTTCATAGCATGCACCCCCTCTTCAGATAGACAGAGGGAGGGTGCAGGGTTTTCTGCCCTTCATAGCATGCACCCCCTCTTCAGATAGACAGAGGGAGGGTGCAGGGTTTTCTGCCCTTCATAGCATGCACCCCCTCTTCAGATAGACAGAGGGAGGGTGCAGGGTTTTCTGCCCTTCATAGCATGCACCCCCTCTTCAGATAGACAGAGGGAGGGTGCAGGGTTTTCTGCCCTTCATAGCATGCACCCCCTCTTCAGATTGACAGAGGGAGGGTGCAGGGTTTTCTGCCCTTCATAGCATGCACCCCCTCTTCAGATAGACAGAGGGAGGGTGCAGGGTTTTCTGCCCTTCATAGCATGCACCCCCTCTTCAGATAGACAGAGGGAGGGTGCAGGGTTTGATACATTTTTGAGTTTGTTTACCGTGGGGGAGGTAGTCATAAATATCTATCTAGATTCACTGTAGATGTGTGTTTTCCTTTCTACGAGCTGGACACGCATATGTCATGAATAAATCAAAAATGCAATACTGTGAAGAAATGGAAATATATTGTGAAAGAAATGTTCCATACTGCAGAGTGATGTAGAGAAGCATTTTAAAATCTTTTGTATTTTTATAATGTTGTATTTGTTGACCTCCATTCTCCACCTCCCACTCTCATTCTCTACATGCTCACACACACAACATCTCCAACAATTATACATTTTTCAACTTTATTACAATATTAGCCATTGTGTAGATTACGTGGAGAGTGTGTGAAGATACATGCTAAACGCTAAATGGTTCCTTTGTGAGTAGCCGAGCAAGATATCAGGAAGGAATTGAAGAGCTTGCGTGTCATTTCCTGCCAAGTATTGGAAATATGTAGAATGATTCATACAATTTGTCTGGTTGACAGATCTTTCTCAACAGCAACAGCATGTCATTATTCTGCATGACACACACAGTGTAGATTAACTGGGCAGCTGTAACGCGGTCATCCTGGGAAGGAGAGGCGGACCAGAACACAGCGTGGTTATTATTATACATCTTTAATAAAGACGATAACTTGGACAATGTATAATACAACAGAAGAACCGAACCAGCCCTGTCTGGTGCAACAAACACAAAGACAGGAACAATCACCCACAAAACCCAACACCAAACAGGCAAAACCTAAATATGGTTCCCAATCAGAGACAATGACTAACACCTGCCTCTGATTGAGAACCATATCAGGCCAAACACAGAAACAGACAAACTAGACACACAACATAGAAGGCCCACTCAGATCACACCCTGACCAACCAAAACATAGAAACATGCAAAGCAAACTATCGTCAGTGTGTGACAGCACCAAGCATGTGAAGAGTTTATTTCCAAAACGCTGTATCCATCAGTTATTCACATTTGTGTTTTTACACCAGAAATTATTGCTTATGGGTACCTTCATGTGTGTGTAAAATATTACTGTTCGCAGATTATTATTTTTTGTTCATAGATTGTAGGTGTGTATTAAAATGTTTGTATACTGTATTATTTGATCAAGTCTATGTCGTTGTATCACCGTGCTATCTTCAAGATGAATGCAGTAACTTTAAGTCGCTCTGAATAAGAAACCAAAAAAATAAGTCAATGTAAATGTTTTACATACAGATCTCAAATATCTGTACTGATGCGTTTAAAAGATACACTGCTCAAAAAAATAAATGGAACACTAAAATAACACATCCTAGATCTGAATGAATGAAATATTCTTATTAAATACTTTTTTCTTTACATGGTTGAATGTGCTGACAACAAAATCACAAAAAAAGATCAATGGAAATCAAATTTATCAACCCATGGAGGTCTGGATTTGGAGTCACAATCAAAATTAAAGTGGAAAACCACACTACAGGCTGATCCAACTTTGATGTAATGTCCTTAAAACAAGTCAAAATGAGGCTCAATAGTGTGTGTGGCCACCGCGTGCCTGTATGACCTCCCTACAACGCCTGGGCATGATCCTGATGAGGTGGCGGATGGTCTCCTGAGAGATCTCCTCCCAGACCTGGACTAAAGCATCCGCCAACTCCTGGACAGTCTGTGGTGCAACGTGGTGTTGGTGGATGGAGCGAGACATGATGTCCCAGATGTGCTCAATTGGATTCAGGTCTGGGGAACGGGCGGGCCAGTCCATAGCATCAATGCCTTCCTCTTGCAGGAACTGCTGACACACTCCAACCACATGAGGTCTGGCATTGTCTTGCATTAGGAGGAACCCAGGGCCAACCGCACCAGCATACGGTCTCACAAGGGGTCTGAGGATCTCATCTCGGTAACTAATGGCAGTCAGGCTACCTCTGGTGAGCACATGGAGGGCAGTGCGGCCCCCCAAAGAAATGCCACCCCACACAATGACTGACCCACCGCCAAACCGGTCATGCTGGAGGATGTTGCAGGCAGCAGAATGTTCTCCACGGCGTCTCCAGACTCTGTCACGTGTGCTCAGTGTGAACCTGCTTTCATCTGTGAAGAGCACAGGGCGCCATTGGAGAATTTGCCAATCTTGGTGTTCTCTGGCAAATGCCAAACGTCCTGCACGGTGTTGGGCTGTAAGCACAACCCCCACCTGTGGACGTCGGGCCCTCATACCACCCTCATGGAGTCTGTTTCTGACCGTTTGAGCAGACACATGCACATTTGTAGCCTGCTGGAGGTCATTTTGCAGACCTCTGACAGTGCTCCTCCTGCTCCTCCTTGCACAAAGGCGGAGGTAGCGGTCCTGCTGCTGGGTTGTTGCCCTTCTACGGCCTCCTCCACGTCTCCTGATGTACTGGCCTGTCTCCTGGTAGCGCCTCCATGCTCTGGGCACTACGCTGTTAGACACAGCAAACCTTCTTGCCACAGCTCGAACTGATGTGCCATCCTGGATGAGCTGCACTACCTGAGACACTTGTGTGGGTTGTAGACTCCGTCTCATGCTATCACTAGAGTGAAAGCACCGCCAGCATTCAAAAGTGACCAAAACATCAGCCAGGAAGCATAGGAACTGAGAAGTGGTCTGTGGTCACCACCTGCAGAACCACTCCTTTATTGGGGGTGTCTTGCTAATTGCCTATAATTTCCACCTGTTGTCGATTCCGTTTGCACAACAGCATGTGAAATTTATTGTCAATCAGTGTTGCTTCCTAAGTGGACAGTTTGATTTCACAGAAGTGTGATTTACTTGGAGTTACATTGTGTTGTTTAAGTGTTCCCTTTATATTTTTTGAGCAGTGTATGTATATATATATATATATATATATATATATATATATATATATATAAACGTTTATTATTTGTTACATTTGATATATATATAGGGATATATATATGCAAAAAAACATGATATATATTCAAGTGATTCATTTGAAACAAACATTGACATAACAGATGTATCATTTGTACAGTTCTTTATTAAACGTTTAGTTATTTGTTACATTTGATTGTAAAACCTGGTAGTACTATTTATCATCTCTGAGAATGAGAGGGATATGTAGAGGTTTGCAAAAAAAAAACATGATTCTTTGTCTCTCTGGAAGAAAACCATCAAGTGATTCATTTGAAACAAACATGTCTGTCACTGAACAACCCTGTGACATCATTAGAATGTGAAGAAAAAAATAATCTCTTTCAGAAATTCTTTTTAAACAATAAAAGCTCATTTACCAACGTTTCTGAAAATAGATATGTCACGATTTGGAAAGAAGCTCTTCATATTGCAACCCTGTATCACAGATTATAGTGAAAAAGACCAGAATTGCTTATTGGAAATTTGTGACTGGCACACACACACACACACACACACAAATATGTTTTTCATGTGCAGTACACAATTTTGTATACAGTGCATTTCAATAACAGTGTAGACAGTAGGTTACTGAAGACAGATACGATAGGAGGGAGGTTGGTAGGGGAGGATGGGTACAGTAGGTGTATAACGCAAACATCTAGCAACCCAAAGGTTGTGTGTTCAAATCTCATCATGGATAACTTTAGCATTTTCACTAATTACCTAGTTTGCAACTACTTAGCAGGTTTGCTTTCACTTCCCCGAATATTGTAACCTTTAGCTACCAAGCTAATGTTAACTAGCCCTAACCTTAACTCCGAAACCTAACCATACCCATAACAGCTAGCCTAGCTAACTTTATCCACATACCTAGCTTAGCTAACATTAGCCACAACAAATTGGAATTTGTGTAATGTAGTCAAATGTGTTACGAAGAAAGAAAATGGTGTAATACACACGAAATGCGTCCTTATGAAAATGGTGTAATACACATGAAACGCGTTGTGATAAATCATGTAATGCACACAAATACATGTACTTTCTTGTGTGCCTGTCACGAATTTCGAATAAGTAATTTGTGTCTATTTCACAATAAGCTGTAATAGTGTGTTGCCTATATACATGTATCAAATCAAAATGTATTTGTCACGTGCGCTCAATACAACAGGTGTAGTAGACATTACCGGGAAATGCTTACTTACAAGCCCTTAACCCACAATGCAGTTCAAGAAATAAATTTAATAAAATATTTACTAAATAAACTAAAGATTTTTTGGGGGGAATCAATCAGGTTAGTCCAGGTCATTTATAAATAGATAATAAACAGCATGTCGCAGCAAGTGTGTATGATTACACACTTAGCCCTACATGGCACACACACACACACACACACACACACACAAAAACCTGTTTGAACAAATTACTTTAACGTATAGCTAAATAATATATTGCCAGAGTTATCATTCACATGCACAACAAAATGTAAATATTTTCTGAATAGAGCGTTAGATTGATGTTTAAACCACATGGCTGTATCTTCTCCTCCATGGGGGTGAAGCAGGTTGGTTCAGTCTTCTGACTTGAACCACACAACAAACCAACCCAAAGGCAGGGCTATCGATGCTCAGGGGACGTATCAATCGGGACAGAGTCAATGTGCGAGGGCCTTCCTCAGACACCGCCTGGTATAGAGGTCCGGGGTGGCAGGAAGCTTGGCCCTGGTGATGCACTGGGCCGTACGCACTACCCTCTGTAGTGCCTTGCGGTCGGAGGCTGAGCAGTTGCCATTCCAGGCAGTGATGCAACCCGTCAGGATGCTCTCGATGGTGCAGCTGGTCAGGTGACGTATCAAATGTGGACAAAGTCTATGGTCAGGGGACATATCAAATGTGGACAAAGTCTATGGTCAGGGGATGTATCAATGGGGACAAAGTCTATGGTCAGGGGATGTATCAACAGGGACAAAGTCTATGGTCAGGGGACATATCAAATGTGGACAAAGTCTATGGTTAGGGGATGTATCAATGGGGACAAAGTCTATGGTCAGGGGATGTATCAACAGGGACAAAGTCTATGGTCAGGGGATGTATCAACAGCGACAAAGTCTATGGTCAGGGGATGTATCAATGGGGACAAAGTCTATGGTCAGGGGATGTATCAATGGGGACAAACTACATGATGAAACAGGAGAATACACTGGAGACAGAAGGGGTAGATACTAACCTAAACTACTAACCTAAACTACTAACCTAAACTACATGATGAAACAGGAGAACACACTGGAGACAGAAGAGGTAGATACTAACCTAAACTACTAACCTAAACTACTAACCTAATCTACTAACCTAAACAACATGATAAAACAGGAGAACACACTGGAGAAAGAAGGGGTAGATACTAACCTAAACTACTAACCAAAACTACTAACCTAAACTACTAACCTAAACTGCATGATGAAACAGGAGAACACACTGGAGACAGAAGGGGTAGATACTAACCTAAACTACTAATCTAAACTACTAACCTAAACTACTAACCTAAACTACATGATGAAACAGGTGACCATAGACTTTGAGTAGCCTAGTGGTTAGAGCGTTGGACTAGTAATCAAAAGGTTGCAAGTTCAAATCCCCAAGCTGACAAGGTACAAATCTGTCATTCTGCCCCTGAACAGGCAGTTAACCCACTGTTCCTAGGCCATCATTGAAAATAAGAATTTGTTCTTAACTGACTTGCCTGGTAAAATAAAGGTAAAATAAAAATTAAAAAATATCAACAGGGACAAAGTCTATGGTCAGGGGACGTATCAATGGGGACAAAGTCTATGGTCAGGGGACATATCAATGGGGACAAAGTCTATGGTCAGGGGACGTATCAATGGGGACAAAGTCTATGGTCAGGGGATGTATCAATGGGGACAAAGTCTATGGTCAGGGGACATATCAATGGGGACAGTCTATGGTCAGGGGACAAAGTCTATGGTCAGGGGACATATCAATGGGGACAAAGTCTATGGTCAGGGGATGTATCAATGGGGACAAAGTCTATGGTCAGGGGACGTATCAATGGAGACAAAGTCTATGGTCAGGGGATGTATCAATGGGGACAAAGTCTATGGTCAGGGGACATATCAATGGGGACAAAGTCTATGGTCAGGGGATGTATCAATGGGGACAAAGTCTATGGTCAGGGGACATATCAATGGGGACAGTCTATGGTCAGGGGACAAAGTCTATGGTCAGGGGACATATCAATGGGGACAAAGTCTATGGTCAGGGGACGTATCAATGGGGACAAAGTCTATGGTCAGGGGACGTATCAATGGGGACAAAGTCTATGGTCAGGGGACGTATCAATGGGGACAAAGTCTATGGTCAGGGGATGTATCAATGGGGACAAAGTCTATGGTCAGGGGATGTATCAATGGGGACAAAGTCTATGGTCAGGGGACATATCAATGGGGACAAAGTCTATGGTCAGGGGACGTATCAATGGGGACAAAGTCTATGGTCAGGGGATGTATCAATGGGGTCAAAGTCTATGGTCAGGGGACAAAGTCTATGGTCAGGGGATGTATCAACGGGGACAAAGTCTATGGTCAGGGGATGTATCAACGGGGACAAAGTCTATGGTCAGGGGATGTATCAACAGGGACAAAGTCTATGGTCAGGGGACATATCAATGGGGACAGTCTATGGTGTTAGCGTGCTACGCTTTAGTTAGCGACTCAACATTTTAGTGAGGGTTGAGGGGAGGTACCAGGGGATCTCTCTTTATATTAGAGATTGCATGCCTCTCTTCTCCTGGAACAAAACACGAGCTGATTGCTCAGAGGCAGACCAACTCCCTGAGAGGAACTCAATTATTGACTTTGCTAAGTCAACCTTTAATGTACAAATCACTGTACAAACTCTGTCCTTGTCACGGCCCACAGCCAATGACAGCAGGCATTCGGCTCACAGTCAAGCACACATTAATTCATCTCAATCTTCACACTCAATTTAGTGGTGAATGTTCCTGCCAATAGGGCTGAGCCTGAACATTAGAAGCAGTAAATTATACAAACAGCACCTGATTAGTACGCTGTGCTTCGATGAAGTGAACCAAGGAATGTGGCAGCTGTTGGAGGGGGAAATGAGAAGCCAGGAATGTGGCAGCTGTTATAAGGGTTGGGGGAAATGAGAACCCAGGAATGTGGCAGCTGTTATAAGGGTTGGGGGAAATGAGAACCCAGGAATGTGGCAGCTGTTGGAGGGGGAAATGAGAAGCCAGGAATGTGGCAGCTGTAGGAGGGGTTGGGGGAAATGAGATCCCAGGAATGTGGCAGCTGTTATAAGGGTTGGGGGAAATGAGAACCCAGGAATGTGGCAGCTGTTGTAAGGGGTTGGGGGAAATGAGAACCCAGGAATGTGGCAGCTGTAGGAGGGGTTAGGGGAAATGAGATCCCAGGAATGTGGCAGCTGTAGGAGGGGGAAATGAGATCCCAGGAATGTGGCAGCTGTTGTAAGGGGGAAATGAGATCCCAGGAATGTGGCAGCTGTTGTAAGGGTTGGGGGAAATGAGAACCCAGGAATGTGGCAGCTGTTGTAGGGGGAATGAGAACCCAGGAATGTGGCAGCTGTTGTAAGGGTTGGGGGAAATGAGATCCCAGGAATGTGGCAGCTGTTGTAAGGGTTGGGGGAAATGAGAACCCAGGAATGTGGCAGCTGTTGTAGGGGGAAATGAGAACCCAGGAATGTGGCAGCTGTATGAGGGGTTGGGGGAAATGAGAACCAAGGAAAATGGTAGCTATTGTAAGGGGTTGGAGGAAATGAGAACCAATGAAAATGGTAGCTATTGTAGGGGTTGGGGGAAATGAGAACCAAGGAAAATGGTAGCTATTGTAAGATGTTGGGGGTTGGGGGAAATGAGAACCAATGAAAATGGTAGCTATTGTAGGGGTTGGGGGAAATGAGAACCAAGGAAAATGGTAGCTATTATAAGGGGTTGGGGGAAATTAGAAGCAAGGAAAATGGTAGCTATTATAAGGGGTTGGGGGAAATGAGAACTAAGGAAAATAGTAGCTATTGTAGGGGTTGGGGGAAATGAGAACCAAGGAAAATGGTAGCTATTGTAAGATGTTGGGGGAAATGAGAACCAATGAAAATGGTAGCTATTATAGGGGTTGGGGGAAATTAGAACCAAGGAAAATGGTAGCTATTGTAGGGGTTGGGGGAAATTAGAACCAAGGAAAATGGTAGCTATTGTAGGGGTTGGGGGAAATGAGAACCAAGGAAAATGGTAGCTATTATAAGGGGTTGGGGGAAATGAGAACTAAGGAAAATAGTAGCTATTGTAGGGGTTGGAGGAAATGAGAACCAAAGAAAATGGTAGCTATTGTAGGGGTTGGGGGAAATGAGAACCAAGGAAAATGGTAGCTATTGTAGGGGGAGATGAGAACCCAGGAAAATGGCAGCTAATGCAGATGTTGGCGAAATGAGAACCCAGGAAATTGGTAGCTATTGGAGAGGTTAGGGGGAATGAGAACCCAGGAATGTGGCAGCTGTTGGAGAGGTTAGGGGAATGAGAACCCAGGAAAGTGGTAGCTATTGGAGAGGTTAGGGGAAATGAGAGCCCAGGAATGTGGCAGCTATTGGAGGGGTTGGGGGAAATGAGAGGGCAAATGCAATCGTGTCCTTACATATGTGTTCAGTGGAGAAGGTTAAACTTGGCTTATGAAGATCGGCAATAAGAACAGCCGGCCATTTTTACCCTCACTGCCTTCCTGTCTGTCTAAAGGATGGGCAGCCCTGAAAACTAGAGGGAGGTGAGGCCGGTGTGTTCAGATCCAAGGAGCAGACCGTTTCACCTTAGCCAATTCCGGACAGTGTCAAATCTAGACGGTTAATCAGTTCTACATTAAACCCAGCAACATTGTGTGACACAGCTGAACTTGACTCATAAACGCACCAATCACCCAGAGATGTGGTGGATGTATGCAACAGTTAATAAAACATCACATCCTGTACAACCCCTCCAATCTGATCCCCTTTTTTACTATTCTTTTAGTAGCAGGCATTTTGATGTCCAGTTTTTCAACATCAGTGCAGACGAAGGAAATATGTAGGAGCCTCTATAGACTCTGTTTAACTTACGGCTTTGTTAAGACTGGTTCCTGAGGTCCTAACAGCCAAAAAGCAAATGGAATCTGATATTTTTTAATCCGATTTGAACCACATTCATAGATGATTTGAAATCAGATACAAATCAGATACCTGGCCATGCGACTTGCATTCAACAGCGCTCATGTGCTGCACATTATCCATGTTGCAAAAAGAAGCACCTTGAGCTTTCTGATAGGGACAGTGCAGCTACAGTGCCACCGCATGGAGATTCTGGGAGCCTCCTGTAACATGGAGAACGAACCCTGGATGTCAGTCAAACCTCATTCAACTCAATCCTGTACAGAGTGGGATGGCAGTCGTACATAATGTGACATACTGTGTATGGATTTTTCTACGTATTTATTTCAGTGTCCATCCATTCAATAAAAAGTATTGGAAAGCAGTCAACTCTACTGCAGCCTGTTTGGTAGAGATGGTCATATTGATTACTGCCAATAATGATTGAATATTCGGACCGTGCTGTCTTTACCTCTCACCGTAAAAGGACGAGAAAAACGAAGGCGATGTGGCTAATGTGCAAACCAATATTACATTTTTGAATTTGTAAACATTGAGGTTACGGTTAGGGTTTGGGTTAGACATCGATTTTGGCTAGTCGGGCTGTCAATGGGATGCTGGTCAGAGAAGTCCCCTTCGTCTCTCCGTAAGAGAACACATGATAGGCTACTAGAATTCCCCCCATTTAACTGTACCATTGGCGTTCATGGTAATACATCCTAGCCAGTAGCGGTGCGTGGGTCCAACCACTGGGGAAGTCAATGCGGTCCTCCTCTCTTTCATGTTGATGAAATGGTCTATCACTCTGTCATACGGTACACGGTTTTATTTTTAGTTGTCCGAGGCCATCTGGCTAAAATGCTTGATCGCGCGCCTAACTTCTATTCATGGGCCGCGTTAGCTAGTTAACATTAGCCTTCAACGTCTAGCTACCTCTCAGGCCAGGGGCACAATAATGTATGAACTAATGATTGGATCAGAATCACCATTGTGATCATTGGCCAGTACGGAGAATTAAGTCCAAATCCAAATAATGTATGAAAGGGACAATTTTAGATAGCTACCTGTCTAGCCACCGGAGGTTAACAATACAACGAGGGTGTGTTCGTAAATTCAATCTGGAGTGCCAGAGTGCGCTCTGGGCGTTCGTAAATTTAGAGCATTTCGGCTCTTGGAACATTCAGAGCGCACGCGCACACTGGACGCTCTGGCCGATGAGTAGGGTTGATCCGACGGCAGTCATGCACCCAAGCTGCTGGCTAACGTTGGCTAGCTACTTTAGACACAAATGAGAGAACACCTATGACCATTTTACTCGCCTAGCAAAGCTGGTAAGGCTGTTTTTTCATGTTATCTAACTAACTGTGCTGCTGGCAAGATTTTAATTATGCTTTTGATAGGTCATATTCAACAGGTGTTGAGCATTGTTATTCTGCGCTCTGGCACACTCAAATGAGAGTACTCTGAAATCAGAGTAGATAGCCAGAGTGAATTTGTGGAAACGCACCATGAGATGCAACAATTCAAATGGTTTCTGTTGATGATGTATGCTCTCAAAGTAATTTGAAAGGAGAGATGCTAAATCCAAATTGGCTTCACATGGCAATCATTTTTTTTCCGGCAGGACCATTCAGTTCAGCTCAATGCTGATTGGCACATTTTTTAAACTTTTTTTTGTTGTCAAGTGAGGCCAAATGCTCGCTGGCTTCCCTTGCATTCAATGCTATGGACAGCAACAATGTTATACTCGTTTGGATGAGACAGTTTCTGATAGATGGGCGCTGTTTCACTCGCTCTAACGCTTTCTCCTGTGAGATACATGACATTCAGCCTCTTGCGAATTAAAGAAAAATGATGAAACACAGAAAGACGAAAGATAAAATGTATGTTTATTGAACTGTTTTGGTACATTTTTGGGGGGGAATCCTGGCTTCTTTTGGTGGCCGTGACTGAAAGGCACTGATCCTAGCATACTATTTTCTAGATTAAATCCGGAACGTCGAAGATTCTCTTTGTAAACAGATTGACATTTGAAGGTAATTTTCATTTAAAGGTAATTTCCGATTGAGCCGACATATGCAGTGTTTACCCTGAATGTAGTCTCCGTTAACTCAGGGACATTGCCTTTAAAATGTTCCAAACGGAAAAGGGGGGAGAGTTACGTTGTCTAAAGTAACATATTGTCAATGACATACAAATGAGACCAAGAGATGTTGGATTCATTTTGGGACTCAATCTGAAGCATTTTAATCAAAAGATCACATTGGTTCTCAAAACAGGGACTAAAAAGTAATGAAAATAAATGTTTGTTTGGTACGGTAAAAAAATAACGGTACACATGCTTTCCAGGAAGCAACGCAACAACAAAAAACAGTTGCATCATACCAAAATATTGACATAAATACCAATAAATAATTGTAAACAATGATAAACAGTCAAAGGGATAAAAAACAGCCTGTCTGCCACAGTCCTGCCTCCGAGCCAGGCAGTAGAGTAGGGGGCAATTCTGTAGAAGGGCGTAGAGGAGTCACAGGGAGGTCACCCCTCCTTTTGCGTCGGGACACAGCGTCTCCTGAGAGGGCAGCCCTCACATCCTTCATGGCCACCCCTGGGTACTCCACCTCAGGCTCTCCAGGGTCTTCAGGAAGGAGCGCAGGGCGTGTTCCTCTTCCAGGGACGACCCTCTCTCCTCTTCCTCTGTGATGTCAGAGAATGGGGGGGGCGTGTCTGCATCCGGAAGCGGGGTTCCCAGTGGCCCCGGCTGCAGAGCCGGACACCAGGGACCGCAGGCTGAGGGAACACCTCCATCGCCAACGGCAACAGATGGTCGGGCAGCGTGTCCATTCTGGTGGCCATTGCACTCAAGGGGCTGCGAGGCCGGGCAGAGATCCGGTGTGGAGTTGAAAAGGTCTGGAAAATGAGTGAAGGTGATGGAGGAAACCTGGACGGCTTTGAGCTCAATCTGAGCTCTGACAGTAAGTAAACTATGAAGCCAGGAATAATGCTATCGACTCATCTCTCTAGTAAACAGTCAACATCCCCAGGTCCAGGTTATTCCTATCTGTACTGGTACATCTACATGTTTACCACCATCTGTCCGGGTTGCTGCTCCTGATAACAGTGTCTGGAGGAGGAGGAGAGCTTGATCTCTTCCACAGTACTTCTGCTCCTCTCGAACTCCTCTCAGTAGCCCTCTACCTCTCAGTAGCTTGATCTCTTCCACAGTACTGCTCCTTCTCAAACTCCTCTCAGTAGCCTGATCTCTTCCACAGTACTACTGCTCCTCTGGAACTCCTCTCAGTAGCTTGATCTCTTCCACAGTACTACTGCTCCCTCTGGAACTCCTCTCAGTAGCTTGATCTCTTCCACAGTACTACTGCTCCCTCTGGAACACCTCTCAGTAGCTTGATCTCTTCCACAGTGGTACCACTCCCTCTGGAACACCTCTCAGTAGCTTGATCTCTTCCACAGTACTACTGTTCCCTCTGGAACACCTCTCAGTAGCTTGATCTCTTCCACAGTACTACCGCTCCCTCTGGAACTCCTCTCAGTAGCTTGATCTCTTCCACAGTACTACTGCTCCCTCTGGAACACCTCTCAGTAGCTTGATCTCTTCCACAGTACTACCGCTCCCTCTGGAACTCCTCTCAGTAGCTTGATCTCTTCCACAGTACTACTGTTCCTCTGGAACACCTCTCAGTAGCTTGATCTCTTCCACAGTACTACTGCTCCCTCTGGAACTCCTCTCAGTAGCTTGATCTCTTCCACAGTACTACTGCTCCCTCTGGAACTCCTCTCAGTAGCTTGATCTCTTCCACAGTACTAC
>NW_027009802.1:0-39555 GCF_036934945.1 Oncorhynchus masou masou
GGTGGGGGCATGGGCGGGGCAGAGGAGTGGGGGCAGAGGGGGGTATGTGCAGAGGGTGGGAAGGGGGGTGTAGAGGGGGGGACAGGGGGGAACAGAGGGAGCAAGAACAAGAGAAAGGGTGACAGGGGAGAGACAGAGAGAGAGAGAGAGAGAGAGAGAGAGAGAGAGAGAGAGAGAGAGAGAGAGAGAGAGAGAGAGAGAGAGAGAGAGAGGAAAGAGAGGGAGAGTGGAGAGCGAGAGAGAGAGAGAGAGAGAGAGGGGGAAAGAGAGAGTGAGAGAGAGAGAGAGGGAGAGTGAGAGAGAGACAAAGAGAGAGAGAGAGAGAGAGAAAGAGAGAAAGATAGAGAGAGAGGGAGAGTGAGAGAAAGAGGAGTAGAAAGCAGCAGTCTTTTTTATAAGGGGATGTCTGGTGACTTTGCCATTCCCCAAATTACATCCCTTTGGAGCCATCTTAAAGGCTTGTTTTCCCCCAGTTTTTCCTTCCTTCCCCTCCTCCTCCTCCCCTTTCTTGTCATCTTAATTTCACTGCAGCAAATCCATCATTCACTTCCTATTCGCCCAAATCCTATTGTATTTTCCATGTGAAATTGTGTTCCATTGGGATTCAGTAGAACAGGGGTTAAGATCCACAGTGGGGATCAATGAATACGCCATTACAGGACTGGGCACTGAGAACCCTCCCCAGCCCCAAAACACAAAGGATGAACAAATTGAAGGAGATTGAAGAGGAAACTCATTAGTGGTTTTCTAACCAGGTTCCCAATCTCTGATTGTATCCCCAATTGCACCTGTATTCCCATATAGTGCACTACTTTTGACCAGAGCCCCTATGGGTCAATCAAAAATAGTGAACTATAAAGGGAATAAGGTACCATTGCTCTCGCACATACTATGTTTTAAACATAGCAGGAAGGAAGAGAGGCAGGCCTCTCCGTTGAGTGTGTCATGTCCTCTCGGACTTCTCATCCGATTTTACAACCACAATGCATCACTTCAAAGACTCCTCTCCTAGTTCTCACGTTGAACTTCAGTCTGAGACCGGCATCCACAAATGGCACCTTATTTCTCACGACTTCTTTTAACCAGAGCCAATAGTCAAAAGTAGTGCACTTAAACATCGGTTCATTGAAGTTCACTCTGTCTGAGTCCAAAATGGCACCCTATATTCCCTACATTGGCCTCTGGTCAAAGGTAGTGGTCAAAGTATGGTGATAAGGTGACATATGCAGCTTGTCGTTGGAGCCCCATTGGTTAACATTATACACATTATTAGCACAATAGGTTAGGAGCACAGCTTCAGTCCGATCCCTGCTCTCTCTAGGCCTGACTTCATATTTAGTCTGGACACAGATGTGTTAGCAATTAGCAAGTTAATCTTTCTATCCGCTTAACTTAAAAAAAACAAGAACTTCCATCTCAAACGGACAGACAGAGACCGTGTGAACTCGCCCTGAACTTCGTCCTCCAAATGCACAGCTTTCTCTCTTTGAGTTTTATTTTTGGTGAGCGAAGGTACACATAAGTATGGTTATTACTATATAACCATTTCTTCCCTGTTTGGCATTCCTTCCTTCCTTTTGTGTTTTCACCCGGATGTTGTTGTGTACAAACAGACAGATAAACTTTTATTGGGAGCACCTAGCTACTTTTACTTAACTAGGCAAGTCAGTTAAGAACAAATTCTTATTTTCAATGAGGGCCTAGGAACAGTGGGTTAACTGCCTGTTCAGGGGCAGAGACGACAGATTTGTACCTTGTCAACTCGGGGATATGAACTAGTCCAACGCTCTAACCACTAGGCTACCCTGCCACTACTTTTAGAGTTGAGCCATCCTCACTCTGCGTTTTCCGTACAGTGTCGTGCTGAACGTGGTGGAGAGGAACGAGGAATTAGAAACGGTCAACCATGACTATTACCATAAAGTAAATATAAATAAAATAAAATATACATAAAGTCAATATTGTTCATGGGTCTTGTTTTGGTTACAGAAGGCTATGAAGACTCAGGGTTTCCAGATGCTTATTCTGTGCTCTTCTAAAGTTAAATGATCTTCAGTTTGATTGACACATAGACATAACAGCAAACAAGTTGCTGGATGCGTTTAATTCTACACGTCAAGACCCCGAACTACAAAATCATTGGCTGGAACAGCTTCTCATTATTAAAAAGCGCTATTATGTTTGTAGTGCAAATAACGACATCCTTTGTAAACAAAACAACAATTTTGTTGTTTGTTGAACTTATCAGCTGCAAAACACATTGTTCTCTGGCACCTCTTGTCTGTCTGGTGTTAGGACCTGAGTCCAAAATGGCACCCTATTCCTTATATAGTGCACTACTTTTGAGCAGAATAGGGTAATAATGTAGGATGTAACCAGAGTTGTTAATCTGTGGGTGGAACTGTTAATATTTGATTCCATCTTGCATCTGTCTAAGTGATTGTGTTACACAACACCGGCCGTGTATACTGTACCGTTCATACATACTGTATTCAGAACCCTTCTGTTTTGTCCACATTGTGTTCGTTACGGCCTGTACATCTTCCTGTCTCCACCCAGCTATCTACAACATGTTCTCCTGTCTAATCTCTCCCCCATCCCCACTGACGAGGTACGACCGCCGTACGGAAGATGTTGGAAAGACATACTGTTGTCATTTGTCATTCTGTCATTTGTGTGAAAGAAAATGTGATGCCTGTGCTACAACCTGGTCTCAGACTATTCCGTTTATTCTGTACGTAAACTGAGACATTCTTTTTAGTGTGATATGTTACGTTTCGGATGATAGATAGCTTAATTTGGATGTCCATTACCTATTGCGGATGAATGTGTTATGATTTTAATAAATGTACAATGTTACAAATTCACCAAAATGTATGATACGTTGCGGAATTCTAGCTAGCTGGCTAGGTTGCTAACGTTAGCTAGCTCGCTATTTATTAACATTTTTAATTGAACTTTACTTAGCTAGGCAAGTCAGTTAAGAACAAATTCGTATTTACAATGACGGCCTACCGGGGAACACTGGGTTAACTGCCTTGTTCAGGGGCAGAATGTCAGATTTTACCTTGTCAGCTCGGGATTCAATCCAGCAACCTTTCGGTTACTGGCCCAATGTATTAAGGCTACCAGTATTGGATTTAGGGTTAGGGTTAGGGTTAATGTTAAGGTTAGGGTTAGGGTTAATGTTAAGTTTAGGGTTAATGTTAGGAGTTAGGGTTGGGGTTAATGTTAGGAGTTAGGGTTAATATTAGGGGTTAGGGTTAATGTTAGGTTAGGGTTAATGTTAAGGTTAGGGTTGAAGGGTTAAGGTTAGGGTTAAGGTTAATGTTAGGTTAGGAGTTAGGGTTAATGTTAAGGTTAGGGTTGGGGTTAATGTTAAGGTTAGGGTTGGGGTTAATGTTAAGGTTGTTAGGGTTAATCCGGAGGGTTAGCTAAAAAATAATTAAGGTTAGGGTTAATATTATTAAGGTTAGGTTAATGTTAAGGTTAGGGTTGAGGTTAATGTTAGGAGTTAGAGGTTAATATTAGGAGTTAGGGTTGGGGTTAATGTTAGGGTTGGGGTTAATGTTGGGGTTAGGGTTAATGTTAGGGTTAACATTAGCTAGGCTAGTTAAGGGTTAAGTTTAAGAGTTAGGTTAAAGGGTTAAGGTTAAGGTTAGGGGAGGGTTAGCTAAAATAAAAAGTTAATGTTAAGGATAGTTAGGGTTAATGTTAGGTTAAGTTGTTAGGGTTAATGTTAAGGTTAGGGTTAGGGTTAGGTTAATGTTAATGTTAGGGTTAGGGTTAATGTTAAGGTTAGGGTTAGGGTTAAGGGTTAGGGTTAATGTTAGTTTAGGGTTAGGGTTAATGTTAAGTTTAGGGTTAATGTTAGGGTTAGGTTAATGTTAATGTTAAGGTTAGGGTTAGGGTTAGGGTTAAGGGTTGTTAGGGTTAATGTTTAGGGTTATGGGTTAATGTTAGGGTTGGGGTTAGTTAGGGTTTTTTAGGGTTAATGTTAAGGTTAGGGTTAGGGATTAGGTTAGGTTAATGTTAAGGGTTGGGTTAGGGTTAATGTTAAGGTTAGGTTAGGGTTAGGTTAAGTTAGGGTTATGGTTAATGTTAAGGTTAGGGTTAGGGTTAATGTTAAGTTTAGGGTTAATGTTAGGGTTATGGGTTAATGTTAAGGTTAGGGTTAGGGTTAAGGGTTAATGTTAGGGTTAGGGTTAATGTTAAGGTTAGGGTTAGGTTAATGTTAAGGTTAGGGTTAATGTTAAGGTTAGGGTTGGGGTTAATGTTAGGTTAGGGTTAGGGTTAATGTCAAGGTTAGGGGTTAATGGGTTAATAGGGTTAATGTTAAGGTTAGGGTTAGGGTTAATGTTAAGGTTAGGGTTAGGGTTAATGTTAAGGTTAGGGGTTTAGGGGTTAGCTAAAATAATTAAGGTTAGGGTTGGGGTTAATGTTAAGGTTAGGGTTAGGGTTAATGTTAAGGTTAAGGTTAATTTAAAGGTTAGGGTTAGGGTTAGGGTTAATGTTAAGGTTAGGGTTAGGGTTAATGTTAAGGTTAGGGTTAGGGTTAATGTTAAAGGTTAGGGTTAGGGTTAATGTTAGTTTAGGGTTAATATTAGGAGTTAGGGTTAATGTTAAGGTTAGGAGTTAGGGTTAAGGTTAGGGTTAGGTTAATATTGGAAGTTAGGGTTAGTGTTAATGTTAAGGTTAGGGTTAATGTTAAGTTGGGGTTAATGGGTTAATGTTAATGGGTTAGGGTTAATGTTAAGGTTAGGGTTAGGGTTAATGGGTTAGGGTTAGGGGTTAAGGTTAGGGGAGGGTTAGGGTTAATGTTAAGGGTTAATTTTTAGGGTTAATGTTAGGTTAGGGTTAGGGTTAGGGTTAGGGTTAATGTTAGGTTAGGGTTAGGGTTAGGGTTAAGGTTAGGGTTATGGTTAATGTTAAGGTTAGGGTTAGGGTTAATGTTAGTTTAGGGTTAATGTTAGGGTTAGGGTTAATGTTAAGGTTAGGGTTAGGGGGGTAGGGTTAAGTTGTTAGGGTTAGGAGTTAATGTTAAAGGTTATTTTTAGGGTTAATGTTAAAAGGGTTAGGGTTAGGGTTAATGTTAAGGTTAATGGGTTGGGGGTTAATGTTAAGGTTAGGGGGAGAGGGTTAGGGGTAGGGTTAAAGTTAGGGTTAGGGTTAATGGGTTAGGGTTAATGTTAATGTTAAGGGTTAGCTAAAATAATTAAGGTTAGGTTAATGTTAATGTTAAGTTCAAATCAAATCAAATCAAATCAAATTTATTTTATAGCCCTTCGTACATCAGCTGATATCTCAAAGTGCTGTACAGAAACCCAGCCTAAAACCCCAAACAGCAAGCAATGCAGGTGTAGAAGCACGGTGGCTAGGAAAAACTCCCTAAGCCAAAACCCAGGAAGAAACCTAGAGAGGAACCAGGCTATGTGGGGTGGCCAGTCCTCTTCTGGCTGTGCCGGTAGAGATTATAACAGAACATGGCCAAGATGTTCAAATGTTCATAAATGACCAGCATGGTCGAATAATAATAAGGCAGAACAGTTGAAACTGGAGCAGCAGCACGGCCAGGTGGACTGGGGACAGCAAGGAGTCATCATGTCAAGTAGTCCTGGGGCATGGTCCTAGGACGCGGTTCAGTTGAAACTGGAGCAGCAGCACGGCCAGGTGGACTGGGGACAGCAAGGAGTCATCATGTCCAGGTAGTCCTGGGGCATGGTCCTAGGGCTCAGGTCCTCCGAGAGAGAAGGAGAGAATTAGAGAACGCACACTTAGATTCACACAGGACACGGGTGGACAGGAGAAGTACTCCAGATATAACAAACTGACCCCAGCCCCCGACACATAAACTACTGCAGCATAAATACTGGAGGCTGAGACAGGAGGGTCAGGAGACACTGTGGCCCCACCCGAGGACACCCCGGACAGGGCCAAACAGGAAGGATAACCCACCCACTATGCCCAAAGCACAGCCCCCACACCACTGGAGGGATATCTTCAACCACCAACTTACCATCCTGAGACAAAGCTGAGTATAGCCCGCAGATCGCGCCCGCGGCACAACCCAAAGGGAGTAGAGGCGCCAACCCAGACAGGATGACCACGGCTCCAGTGAATCAACCCACTCAGGTGACGCACCCCCTCCAGGGACGGCATGAGAGAGCCCCAGCAAGCCAGTGACTCAGCCCCTGTAATAGGGTTAGAGGCAGAGAATCCCAGTGGAAAGAGGGGAACCGGCCAGGCAGGAACAGCAAGGGTGGTTCGTTGCTCTTAGAGCCTTTCCGTTCACCTTCCCATAGACCAGACTACACTCAATCATATGACCCACTGAAGAGATGAGTCTTCAGTAAAGACTTAAAGGTTGAGACCGGTTTGCGTCTCCTGACATGGGTAGGCAGACCGTTCCATAAAAATGGGCTCTATAGGGAGAAAGCCCTGCCTCCAGCTGTTTGCTTAGAAATTCTAGGGACAATTAGGAGGCCTGCGTCTTGTGACCGTAGCGTACGTGTAGGTATGTACGGCAGGACCAAATCAGAGAGATAGGTAGGAGCAATGTTAAGGTTAGGGTTAGGGTTAATGTTAAGTTTAGGGTTAGGGTTAAGGTTAAGGTTCGGGGTAGGGGAAGGGTTAGCTAAAATGCTAAATAGCAAAATAGCTCAAAAGTACTAAGTAGGTGAGAAGTTGCCAATTAGCTTAAATGTTAAATAGTTAAGAAGTTGCTAATTAGCTTAAATGCTAAAGTTGTCCTTGATGAGATTTGGGTTTCTTGACGTTCGCATTAAATGCTTACCCATCCACCCTGACCAACATCCTTCGTGCCTTTAGTAATCATCTGTCTTATGTAACCAAGATATTACCCTATCACCCTATTAGATGTGTGTGTTTATGTGTGAGAAGTTGTGCCTCCAATTCTGCCCTCGCCATTCAACACTGTGACGACTACCTAGACAGACGCAGAGAGAGAGATGTACCGTAAACCTTTGTCGCCCTCTGGTGGCCAGAGAGAATATTACAATATAACTCATAGTCTCTAACAACAGGAGCTCTTAGGGGGGGGGGGGGGTGGTGGTTCCATGGTCTCAAATGATAGAGGTTACGGGACTTAAAATGACCAAACCTCACTTGACCTGAATAACAAGTGTTTGATGATCAACGCAGAATGGTGTGAAACATTTTTAACAGTTTAATAAGCGTTGTTAGCCTTAATTTAACCGATGTTAACTTCTTCCTATGAAATGAATGTCAATGCTACAGTAGCTAGATGGCATCCAACTCAATGTGTTGTGTTAGTGTGGAAACAGCCAATAGCCCCAGCTGTTTGGCCTCTAAAAACACACTAACAGAACATGTATTACGTAAGGTAATTATGCACAGGCATTAATAGCAGCCAATTGTTCAGGCAGCCAGCCAGCTGGAAGAGCTTTATATAACTGTAAAAAATGACAGAAGTAAAAGGATGGACAGTCTCTTTTTGAGTAACTGCTTCTACTACACAGAGAGAGAGTGAAGGAGAGCGAGAGAGAGAGAGAGAGAGAGAGGGGGAGAGGGAGGGAGAGAGAGGGTGAGAGAGACAGAGAGAGAGGAACAGGGAGAGAAAGAGAGAGAGAGAGAGAGAGAGAGAGAGAGAGAGAGAGAGAGAGAGAGGAGAGAGAGGGAGGAGAGAGAGAGGGAGAGAGAGGGAGAGGGAGAGAGACAGAGAGGGAGAGAGAGGGAGAGGGAGAAAAAGAGAGAGAGGGAGAGAGAGAGAGAGAGAGAGGGAGAGAGAGAGAGAGAGAGAGAGAGGAGGAGACAGAGAGACAGAGAGGGAGAGGAGGGAGAGAAAGAGAGAGAGGAGAGAGAGAGAGAGGAAGAGGGAGAAAAAGAAAGAGAGGTAGAGAGAGAGGTAGAGAGAGAGAGGTAGAGAGAGAGGTAGAGAAAGAGAGAGAGAGAGTGAGAGAGAGGTAGAGAGAGAGGTAGAGAAAGAGAGCAGGAGAGAGGTAGAGATAGAGAGGTAGAGAGAGGTAGAGAGGTAGACTGCCACATGTCACAATATGTATATGTGTTTTACCTTATATACTGTCGTATATGTGTGACACATCTACTACAGATGTTAATTATACATATGTCCTTTACACATTTCTTTCTTGACATCGAAATCAACCAGGCAGGTTCTACGGGGACCCTAGTTTTATCACACCTGGACTGCTGCCCAGTTGTGTGGTCACAGGAGGACATGGTCAAATTGCAGTTGGTTAAGAACAGACCAGCACGTAATGCACTTGTACATGAGTGCGAATGTCAGTGGTTATGTCACTGGTTAAATCAGTGGTTATATCAGGGGTTATGTCAGGGGTTATATCATTGGTTATGTCAGTGGTTATATCAGTGGTTATATCAGTGGTTATATCAGTGGTTATGTCAGTGGTTATGTCCCTGGTTATATCACTGGTTAAATCAGTGGTTATGTCAGGGGTTATATCAGTGGTTATGTCAGTGGTTATGTCCCTGGTTATATCACTGGTTAAATCAGTGGTTATGTCAGGGGTTATGTCAGTGGTTATATCAGTGGTTATATCAGGGGTTATGTCAGGGGTTATATCATTGGTTATGTCAGTGGTTATATCAGTGGTTATATCAGTGGTTATATCAGTGGTTATGTCAGTGGTTATGTCCCTGGTTATATCACTGGTTAAATCAGTGGTTATGTCAGGGGTTATGTCAGTGGTTATATCAGTGGCTATGTCAGTGGTTATCTCCCTGGTTATATCACTGGTTATATCAGGGGTTATATCAGTGGTTATGTCAGGGGTTATGTCCCTGGTTATATCAGTGGTTAAATCAGTGGTTATGTCAGGGGTTATGTCAGTGGTTATATCAGTGGTTATGTCAGGGGTTATGTCTGTGGTTATATCAGGGGTTATATCATTGGTTATGTCAGTGGTTATATCAGTGGTTATATCAGTGGTTATGTCAGTGGTTATGTCAGTGGTTATGTCAGTGGTTATATCAGTGGTTATATCAGTGGTTATGTCAGTGGTTATGTCAGGGGTTATATCAGTGGTTATATCAGTGGTTATATCAGTGGTTATATCAGGGGTTATGTCAGTGGTTATGTCAGGGGTTATATCAGTGGTTATATCAGTGGTTATATCAGTGGTTATATCAGGGGTTATATCAGTGGTTATATCAGGGGTTATGTCAGGGGTTATATCAGTGGTTATGTCAGTGGTTATGTCAGTGGTTATATCAGTGGTTATATCAGTGGTTATATCAGTGGTTATGTCAGGGGTTATATCAGTGGTTATGTCAGGGGTTATGTCAGTGGTTATATCAGTGGTTATGTCAGGGGCTATGTCAGTGGTTATGTCAGTGGTTATGTCAGTGGTTATATCAGTGGCTATGTCAGTGGTTATATCAGTGGCTATGTCAGTGGTTATGTCAGTGGTTATATCAGTGGCTATGTCAGTGGTTATGTCCCTGGTTATATCACTGGTTATATCAGGGGTTATGTCAGGGGTTATATCAGTGGTTGTGTCAGTGGTTATGTCAGAGGTTATATCAGTGGTTATATCAGTGGTTATGTCAGTGGTTTTGGTTATGTCAGGGGTTATGTCAGTGGTTATATCATTGGTTATGTCAGGGGTTATGTCAGGGGTTATATCAGGGGTTATATCAGTGGTTATATCATTGGTTATATCAGTGGTTATGTCAGGGGTTATATCAGGGGCTATATCAGGGGTTATGTCAGTGGTTATGTCAGGGGTTATATCAGTGGTTATGTCAGGGGTTATGTCAGGGGTTATATCAGTGGTTATATCAGTGGTTATATCAGTGGTTATATCAGGGGTTATATCAGTGGTTATATCAGTGGTTATATCAGTGGTTATGTCAGGGGTTATGTCAGTGGTTATGTCAGTGGTTATTTCAGTGGTTATATCAGTGGTTATATCAGTGGTTATGTCAGTGGTTATATCAGTGGCTATGTCAGTGGTTATATCAGTGGCTATGTCAGTGGTTATGTCAGTGGTTATATCAGTGGCTATGTCAGTGGTTATGTCCCTGGTTATATCACTGGTTATATCAGGGGTTATATCAGTGGTTATGTCAGGGGTTATGTCAGTGGTTATATCAGTGGTTATGTCAGTGGTTGTCAGGGGTTATGTCAGTGGTTATGTCAGTGGTTATATCAGGGGTTATATCAGTGGTTATATCAGTGGTTATAACAGTGGTTATATCAGGGGTTATGTCAGTGGTTATGTCAGTGGTTATATCAGTGGTTATATCAGTGGTTATATCAGTGGTTATGTCAGTGGTTATGTCATTGGTTATATCAGTGGCTATGTCAGTGGTTATATCAGTGGCTATGTCAGTGGTTATGTCAGTGATTATATCAGTGGCTATGTCAGTGGTTATGTCCCTGGTTATATCACAGGTTATATCAGGGGTTATATCAGTGGTTATGTCAGGGGTTATGTCAGTGGTTATGTCAGGGGTTATGTCAGTGGTTATTTCAGGGGTTATATCAGTGGTTATGTCAGGGGTTATATCAGTGGTTATATCAGTGGTTATGTCAGGGGTTATATCAGTGGTTATGTCAGGGGTTATGTCAGGGGTTATGTCAGTGGTTATGTCAGGGGTTATATCAGTGGTTATATCAGTGGTTATGTCAGGGGTTATGTCAGTGGTTATGTCAGGGGTTATGTCAGGGGTTATATCAGTGGTTATATCAGTGGTTATATCAGTGGTTATATCAGGGGTTATATCAGTGGTTATATCAGTGGTTATATCAGTGGCTATGTCAGTGGTTATGTCCCTGGTTATATCACTGGTTATATCAGGGGTTATATCAGTGGTTATGTCAGGGGTTATGTCAGTGGTTATGTCAGGGGTTATGTCAGTGGTTATGTCAGGGGTTATATCAGTGGTTATGTCAGGGGTTATATCAGTGGTTATATCAGTGGTTATGTCAGGGGTTATATCAGTGGTTATGTCAGGGGTTATGTCAGTGGTTATGTCAGTGGTTATGTCAGGGGTTATATCAGTGGTTTTATCAGTGGTTATGTCAGGGGTTATGTCAGTGGTTATGTCAGGGGTTATATCAGTGGTTATGTCAGGGGTTATGTCAGGGGTTATATCAGTGGTTATATCAGTGGTTATATCAGTGGTTATATCAGGGGTTATATCAGTGGTTATATCAGTGGTTATATCATTGGTTATGTCAGGGGTTATGTCAGTGGTTATGTCAGTGGTTATATCAGTGGTTATATCAGTGGTTATATCAGTGGCTATGTCAGTGGTTATATCAGTGGCTATGTCAGCGGTTATGTCAGTGGTTATATCAGTGGCTATGTCAGTGGTTATGTCCCTGGTTATATCACTGGTTATATCAGGGGTTATATCAGTGGTTATGTCAGGGGTTATGTCAGTGGTTATATCAGTGGTTATGTCAGTGGTTATGTCAGGGGTTATGTCAGTGGTTATGTCAGGGGTTATGTCAGGGGTTATATCAGTGGTTATATCAGTGGTTATATCAGTGGTTATGTCAGTGGTTATGTCAGTGGTTATGTCAGGGGTTCTACACCTGCATTACTTGCTCTTTGTGGTTTTAGGCTGGGTTTCTGTGCAGCACTTTGAGATATCAGCTGATGTAAGAAGGGCTTTATATAAATGCATTTGATTTGATATTGGTCTTTGTGAGCGATGTTAATGGTTTGAAGGTACCAAGCTGTTTGTTCAAGCCGTTGTTCACACAGTTCAGACACTCATCAGTACAACACAAGACATGCAACCAGAGGTCTCTTCACAGTTCAGACACTCATCTGTACAACACAAGACATGCAACCAGAGGTCTCTTCACAGTTCAGACACTCATCAGTACAACACAAGACATGCAACCAGAGGTCTCTTCACAGTTCAGACACTCATCAGTACAACACAAGACATACAAGCAGAGTCTCTTTCACAGTTCAGACACTCATCAGGTACAACACAAGACCCACAGCCAGAGGTCTCTTCACAGTTCAGACACTCATCAGTACAACACAAGACATGCAACCAGAAGGTCTCTTCACAGTTCAGACACTCATCAGTACAACACAAGACATGCAACCAGAGGTCTCTTCACGGTTCAGACACTCATCTGTACAACACAAGACATGCAACCAGAGGTCTCTTCACGGTTCAGACACTCATCTGTACAACACAAGACATGCAACCAGAGGTCTCTTCACAGCTCAGACACTCATCAGTACAACACAAGACATGCAACCAGAGGTCTCTTCACGGTTCAGACACTCATCGGTACAACACAAGACATTCAACCAGAGGTCTCTTCACAGTTCAGACACTCATCGGTACAACACAAGACATTCAACCAGAGGTCTCTTCACAGTTCAGACACTCATCGGTACAACACAAGACATTCAACCAGAGGTCTCTTCACAGTTCAGACACTCATCGGTACAACACAAGACATGCAACCAGAGGTCTCTTCACAGTTCAGACACTCATCTGTACAACACAAGACATGCAACCAGAGGTCTCTTACCAGTCCCCAGGTTCAAAACAAGAGGCTGGGAAACGCATCAGTATTAAATAGAGCCATGACGACTTGGAACTGTCTGCCAGCCCAGAAAACTCAATAACAATTTTAAAAAATAAATATATATATAATAAAAAAAATAATAAAAAAAACAGATAAAAAAAGAACACTGTACGAAACCACGGCGACTGTAAAGAGACACAGACATTTTTTTGTATAGTATTATGTCATGTTATGTATTATGTATTTGTTGTGTTTTGTTTCGGCAAACGGCAGACATCATTTGGAAAGGCACACACCTGTCTATATAAGGTCCCACAGTTGACAGTGCATGTCAGAGTAAAACCCAAATCATGAGGTCGAAGGAATTGTTCGTAGAGCTCCGAGACAGTAATGTGTCGAGGCACAGATCTTGGGAAGGGTACCAAAACATTTCTGCAGCATAGGATGTCCCCAAGAACACAGTGGCCTCCATCATTCTTACATTTAAGAAGTTTGGAACCACCAAGAATCTTCCTAGAGCTGGCCGCCCGGCCAAACTGAGCAATCAGGGGAGAAGGGCCTTGGTCAGTGGCCAAGAATACAACGGTCATTCTGACAGAGCACCAGAGTTCCTCTGTGGAGATGGTAGAACCTTCCAGGAGGACAAACATCCCTACAGCACTCCACCAATCAGGCCTTTATGGTAGAGTGGCCAGACGGAAGCCACTCTTCAGTAAAAGGCACATGACAGCCCGTAAGGAACAAGATTCTCTGGTCTGATGAAACCAAGATTGAACTCTTTGGCCTGCATGCCAAGGGTCACATCTGGAGGAAACATGGTACCATCCCTACAGTGAAGCATGGTGGTGGCAGCATCACTACAGTGAAGCATGGTGGTGGCAGCATCAGCAGCAGGGACAAGGAGACTAGTCAGGATCGAGGGAACAATGAACGGAGCCAAGTACAGAGAGATCCTTGGTGAAAACCTGCTCCGGAGAGCGATCAGGACTCGAGACTGGGGTGAAGGTTCACTTTCCAGCAGGCCAACGACCCTACTATAAGCACACAGCCAAGACAAGTCTCTGAATGTCCTTGAGTGGCCCAGCCAGAGCCCGGAACTTGAACATGATCGATCATCCCTGAAGAGACCTGAAAATAGCTGTTCAGCGACTCTGCCTATCCAACCTGACAGAGCCTGAGAGAATCTACAGAGAACAATGGGAGAAACTCCCCAAATACAGGTCTGCCAAGCTTGTAGCATCACACCAACAAAGTACTGAGTAAAGGGTCTGAATACTTATGTAAATGTAAAATTTCAGTTTTTCTATTACATATTTGTAAAAACCAAATCTGAAATCCTGTTTTTGCCATGTCGTTATGGACAATTGTGTGTAGATTGATGAGAGAAAAAAACAATGTAATCAATTTTAGAATAAGGCTGTAAAATAACACAATGTGGGAAAAGTGCAAGGGTTTGAATACTTTCTGAAGTCACTGTATACACTACATGTGAAGTCACTGTATGTACTACATGTGAAGTCACTGTATATGCTACATGTGAAGTCACTGTATATGCTACATGTGAAGTCACTGTATATGCTACATGTGAAGTCACTGTATATACTACATGTGAAGTCACTGTATATGCTACATGTGAAGTCACTGGATATACTACATGTGAAGTCACTGTATATACTACATGTGAAGTCACTGTATATGCTACATGTGAAGTCACTGTATATACTACATGTGAAGTCACTGTATATACTACATGTGAAGTCACTGTATATGCTACATGTGAAGTCACTGTATATACTACATGTGAAGTCACTGTATATACTACATGTGAAGTCACTGTATGTACTACATGTGAAGTCACTGTATACACTACATGTGAAGTCACTGTATATACTACATGTGAAGTCACTGGATATACTACATGTGAAGTCACTGTATACACTACATGTGAAGTCACTGTATATACTACATGTGAAGTCACTTTATATACTACATGTGAAGTCACTGTATATGCTAAATGTGAAGTCACTGTATATGCTACATGTGAAGTCACTGTATATGCTAAATGTGAAGTCACTGTATATGCTACATGTGAAGTCACTGTATACACTACATCTGAAGTCACTGTATATAGTACATGTGAAGTCAGTGTATACACTACATGTGAAGTCACTGTATACACTACATGTGAAGTCACTGTATATACTACATGTGAAGTCACTGTATATGCTACATGTGAAGTCACTGTATACACTACATGTGAAGTCACTGTATATACTACATGTGAAGTCACTGTATATGCTACATGTGAAGTCACTGTATACACTACATGTGAAGTCACTGTATATACTACATGTGAAGTCACTGTATGTGTGCCTTGCAAAGAAATAGTACATTTGTGACCCATTATAGAAAGCTGGGTGTTTGACCTCACTACTTCTTCTTCATGTGCCTTAATAACCAGCTGTAATCTGTAAAATAAAATGTGAAATCACAAAGCTGTTAAAACAGAGAAAAATACAGAAGCGTACCTGGCCATGATTGGTTGAGATAATGAAGGGGGCTGGGACATTCACGAGAAAGAGTGTCCAATCTGTCACTCAAAGCTTCTCTGTCAAATGGGCACATCCTGGTCTCTATTACCATGGATATTTGAAAGATCCATAGCATTTACTCATAGTTTCATCATGGACAACATACAAAGTGTAGCTAACAGCTTTCAATAACGGTGTTGTCCTGAAAACATAAAATGGTATAGACACAGCTCTGTCTTCTGTGGCTAAAGCAGTCTGGTTGAAACCATGTGGCAAGGATTATTTTTGAAGGTTTTTCAGTCTGCCATGAATCATCGTAACCCATACACCGGGAAGAGTTTACAATTAAAATGCAAAGATGGCTGAAAGTACACACGTCTCATCTGTATCAAAACATTGTTTTCATTGCTAGCTCCTAGCTAGCTAGCTAGATAGTTGCGTACAGGTACAGTTATAGTTTGCTTTATTCCGCAACGAGCCATTGTTTTCGGCTTGTTGACAGACGAAGCCAAGTTAAGCCTGCTAGTTGAGCTAGCCAGTTGAATTCTGCTGTTAATGTTGATTACTGAAGTCACTAAGACATGTATTCTCAGTTTCAGGCACGAGGAGAAAGAGGATAACACAATTGGCAGAACCTATTTGTGCTCTACAAATGTTTTTTTAAATTTATTTTTATTTATTTTGGATGCAGAGTCCTCCGATACATTCAAATAAAGAGTGTCCATCCCGAAGCTTGAATGTCTTCAGTCTCAATCACACACAACGAAGAGGGTGACACTTTAGTTGGCATAACCATGTCATAATATGTCACAACCATGTCATAATATGTCACAACGATGTCATAATATGTCACAACGATGTCATAATATGTCACAACGATGTCATAATATGTCACAACGATGTCATAATATGTCACAACGATGTCATAATATGTCACAACGATGTCATAATATGTCACAACCATGTCATAATATGTCACAACGATGTCATAATATGTCACAACGATGTCATAATATGTCACAACGATGTCATAATACACGATGTCATAATATGTCACAACGATGTCATAATATGTCACAACGATGTCATAATATGTCATAACCATATCATAGCCTGTCATGATGTCATAACCATGTCATAGCCTGTCATGATGTCATAACCTGTCATAATATGTCATAACCATGTCATAGCCTGTCATTATGTCATAACCTGTCATAATGTCATAACCTGTCATAATATGACATAACAATGTCATAATACCGCATAACAATGTCCTAATATGTCATAACATGTCATCATATGTCATAATATGTCATAACCATGTCAATTTAATTGAGGAAAATAAGAACAATCTGAAAATTATTTTTGATACTGTCGCAAAGCTAACTAAAAAGCAGCATTCCCCAAGTGAGGATGGCTTTCACTTCAGCAGTAATAAATTCATGAACTTCTTTGAGGAAAAGATCATTATCATTAGAAAGCAAATTATGGACTCCTCTTTAAATCTGTGTATTCCTCCAAAGCTCAGTTGTCCTGAGTCTGCACAACTCTGCCAGGACCTAGGATCAAGAGAGACACTCAAGTGTTTTAGTACTATATCTCTTGACACAATGATGAAAATAATCTTGGCCTCTAAACCTTCAAGCTGCATACTGGACACTATTCCAACTAAACTACTGAAAGAGCTGCTTCCTGTGCTTGGCCCTCCTATGTTGAACATAATAAACGTCTCTCTATCCACCGGATGTGTACTAATCTCACTAGAGGTGGCAGTAATTAAGCCTCTCTTGAAAAAGTCAAACCATGACCCAGAAAATATAAAAAATTATCGGCCTATATCGAATCTTCCATTCCTCTCAAAAATAATTGAAAAAGCTGTCTCACTGCTTTCCTGAATACAAACAATGTATACAAAATGCTTCAGTCTGGTTTTAGACCCTTTCATAGCACTGAGACTGCACTTGTGAAGGTGGTAAATTACCTTTTAATGGCATCAGACCGAGGCGCTGCATCTGTCCTCGTGCTCCTAGACCTTAGTGCTGCTTTTGATACCATCAATCACCACATTCTTTTGGAGAGATTGGAAACCCAAATTGGTCTACACGGACAAGTTCTTGCCTGGTTTAGATCTTATCTGTCAGAAAGATATCAGTTTGTCTCTGTGAATGGTTTGTCCTCTGACAAATCAACTGTAGATTTTGGTGTTCCTCAAGGTTCCGTTTTAGGACCACTATTGTTTTCACTATATGTTTTACCTCTTGGGGATGTCATTCGAAAACATAATGTTAACTTTCACTGCTATGCCGATGACACACAGCTGTACATGTCAATGAAACATGGTGAAGCCCCAAAATTGCCCTCGCTAGAAGCCTGTGTTTCAGACATAAGGAAGTGGATGGCTGCAAACGTTCTACTTTTAAACTCGGACAAAACAAAGATGCTTGTTCTAGGTCCCAAGAAAAGAAGAGATCTTCTGTTGAATCTGACAATTAATCTTAATGGTTGTACAGTCGTCTCAAATAAAACTGTGAAGGACCTCGACGTTACTCTGGTCCCTGATCTCTCTTTTGACGAACATATCAAGACTGTTTCAAGGACAGCTTTTTTTTCCATTTACGTAACAATGCAAAAATCAGAAACTTTCTGTCCAAATATTATGCAGAAAAATGAATCCATGCTTTTGTTACTTCGAGGTTAGACTACTGCAATGCTCTACTTTCCGACTACCCGGATAAAGAACTAAATAAACTTCAGTTAGTGCTAAATACGGCTGCTAGAATCCTGACTAGAACAAACAAAAAAATATCAAATCAAATGTATTTATATAGCCCTTCGTACATCAGCTGATATCTCAAAGTGCTGTACAGAAACCCAGCCTAAAACCCCAAACAGCAAGCAATGTAGGTGTAGAAGACAAAACAAATAGGAAGAAACCTAGAGAGGAACCAGGCTATGAGGGGTGGCCAGTCCTCTTCTGGCTGTGCCGGGTGGAGATTATAACAGAGCATGGCCAAGATGTTCAACTGTTGCTGATGACTGGGATGAATATAGGAGCAGATTTCAGGAACAGGACAAGACTTTTTGACTGATGACTGACGTGAGCTCATGTACGTGATAGGCCTCTCTGGCTGATATGATTATGATGTCATAATGCTTCGTGACAGTGTCATAGAGTGTATTATCTACAAGTTATTTACATTTATGAGAAAGGGAGAAAAAAACATGACTGTAAAGAATTCATGACAACATCAAAAGGGTTTAAGAAACTTTCAAAGGAAAGGAATCTTCTTGGCATGGAGATCATTTATCTGAATCAATGTGGGTTTTGACACGGCAATGTAGGTGTTATAACCAGCCAGGAAAATAAACCAACATCTGTCACGACAGGTGTAAATACATGGGTCATGACACTATTATGGCTATATTATGACAGGTTATGACATGGTTATGACAACTGTTATTACACATGGTTATGACAACTGATATCACATATTATGACAGGTTATGTCAACTGTTATCACATATTATGACAGGTTATGTTATGTTATTACATATTATGACAGGTTATGACAAGTGTTATCACATATTATGACAGGTTATGTTATGTTATTACATATTATGACAGGTTATGTTATGTTATGTTATTACATATTATGACAGGTTATGACAACTGTTATCACATATTATGACAGGTTATGTTATGTTATTACATATTATGACAGGTTATGTTATGTTATTACATATTATGACAGGTTATGTCAACTGTTATCACATATTATGACAGGTTATGTTATGTTATTACATATTATGACAGGTTATGTTATGTTATGTTATTACATATTATGACAGGTTATGTTATGTTATTACATATTATGACAGGTTATGTCAACTGTTATCACATATTATGACAGGTTATGTTATGTTATTACATATTATGACAGGTTATGACAACTGTTATCACATATTATGACAGGTTATGACAACTGTGATCACATATTGACATGGTTATGACAACTGTTATCACATATTATGACATGGTTATGACACTGGGTGTCAACTGAAGCGTTACCCTTTCAACATAACATTAATGGGTTTTGTGACATGGCATCTTATAATGGTTGATGATGATGAAGCCAAATTCACTGCTGAGACGGGGGTCCTCATACCCTGATCACGACCCTGTAAGGCATCTAGGTGCAGTAGTTTGCCCCCTATGTTTTACTCCACTAAACATAATTGATGGAAGTCTTTCATCTAGCGCTACTCCAAAAACTCCCCATATTGATGGCTTAGCTGAGCTGGTCCCTCGGCTAACCCGGGAAATAGAGAGGTTCATTACCCACGAGCCACCAGTAAAACCAACCCAGTAGAAGATACGTGATCAGTGGGTCAGTGGGATATATACTGTAGACCTCAGTAAAAGATGAAGCTCATCAGCATTCAGACGTGAAGGAACCTCCTACGTATAGAGGAGATAGCACAGACAAAATGCTCCAGCCATGAATCGGATGAGTTGATGAGAATATACTAGAGGAGGAAGGGATGTCCTGTTGGAGAAACAATCAGATGAGTTGATGAGAATATACTAGAGGAAGAAGGGATGTCCTGTTGGAGAAACAATCAGATGAGATAATTAGTCAATTATCTGGCAAATCAAGAGACATGGTAAAGATACATTTACTCAATGACACAACAGTTGATCCTAAAGAGAAAGCAGATATTGTATTTGACATTCTGAAACAGAATTTCAGTGATTTGGCCTATTCACACTTGCCTTTAGCTGATTTCTACAACACCAAACCTGGAGAGGTTGTTATAGAGAATTGGGTTTGGATTGAACAAAGCCATAGATGTTGCTGACGAGGGCCTGAAGATTGACGCCTCCAACTCAGATGTCGTCACGATGTTTGTAACATTACTGCCTTGACCCCAAACTGGCAGCTGTACCCCAAATTGGCAGCAGTATTCCAAACTGGCAGCAGTATTCCAACCTGGCAGCAGTATTCCAAACTGGCAGCAGTATTCCAAACTGGCAGCAGTATTCCAAACTGGCAGCAGAATTCCAAACTGGCAGCAGTATTCCAAACTGGCAGCAGTATTCCAAGCTGGCAGCAGTATTCCAAACTGGCAGCAGTATTCCAAACTGGCACCAGTATTCCAACCTGGCAGCAGTATTCCAAACTGGCAGCAGTATTCCAAACTGGCAGCAGTATTCCAAACTGGCAGCAGTATTCCAAGCTGGCAGCAGTATTCCAATTCCAAGTCTGCTGATATATAGACTACGAGCGAAATACAGGAGAGAATCTATAAACGTGAAGGCTGCAGAATGGCTCTACCATGGTGTCAATCTACCGCTGTGTCCTCAAAACAAGGAACAGGGACATTCCCCGAGACACTCCGTTTGAAGACGGGGTCCAACACGGGTGTGTGCAGTGACACTTCTCTCACATCAAATGCCAAACGAGATGAGCAAAGAGGTTCGTCTCATTCACCTGCTCCAAAACGTACCTTTAGAGAAGAGCATAACCCCTGTTATGGTTTCACGGGCCAAGGTGCCGTCTTTCACCCGCCCAGCCCTTCAGGCGTGAGGAATGCAGGGTTTGTGGCTCAACAGATCACTCCACTGTGATGCACTGTCGACATGAGAACCTGTGCCTCTGGTGCTTTCCCCCAGATCATTGGAAGTCAAATTGTCCAAAACAGGGGGAAGAGACGTGTGAGACATCCAACACAGCAGCAACCATGAAACTGACACGCCCAAAGGGTATGATTGACACTGGGTCTATGGCCTGTACATTGAGTGAACATGCTGTGCAGAGACTTTTTGAAGCAGCTGTCCTTCCTCAGCATCATCAGCCTCCTACAGAGTTAGTGTTAGTGAGGTTGTGGGGGGGAAGAAGGCCTCAACAAAAGTGTTTCTATGACTTGGAGATGCAAATCTATGGGTTTGATGTTGATGTGCCCACCCTAGTTGTTCCTGGACAGCACGATGATATTATCCTGGGATCGAATGTCATTAAGCATCTATTGCATGAGATGAAGGGCACTGACGAATACTGGAAGCTAGTCAACAACATGGATGGCCAGACTCACTCACCAGAGTGTGAGCAGATTCTACAGATGATGACAAATCAAATCAAATTTTATTTGTCACATACACATGGTTAGCAGATGTTAATGCGAGTGTAGCGAAATGCTTGTGCCTCTCGTTCCGACAATGCAGTAATAACCAACAAGTAATCTAGCTAACAATTCCAAAACTACTGTCTTATACACACAAGTGTAAGGGGATAAAGAATATGTACATAAAGATATGAATGAGTGATGGTACAGAGCAGCATAGGCAAGATACAGTAGATGGTATTCGAGTACAGTATATACATATGAGATGAGTATGTAAACAAAGTGGCATAGTTAAAGTGGCTAGTGATACATGTATTACATAAAGATGCAGTAGATGATATAGAGTACAGTATATGCGTATACATATGAGATGAATAATGTAGGGTATGTAAACATTATATTAGGTAGCATTGTTTAAAGTGGCTAGTGATATATTTTACATCATTTCCCATCAATTCCCATTATTGAAGTGGCTGGAGTTGAGTCAGTGTGTTGGCAGCAGCCACTCAATGTTAGTGGTGGCTGTTTAACAGTCTGAGTGCCTTGAGATAGAAGCTGTTTTTCAGTCTCTCGGTCCCAGCTTTGATGCACCTGTACTGACCTTGCCTTCTGGATGATAGCGGGGTGAACAGGCAGTGGCTCGGGTGGTTGTTGTCCTTGATGATCTTTATGGCCTTCCTGTGACATCGGGTGGTGTAGGTGTCCTGGAGGGTAGGTAGTTTGCCCCCGGTGATGCGTTGTGCAGACCTCACTACCCTCTGGAGAGCCTTACGGTTGTGGGCGGAGCAGTTGTCGTACCAGGCGGTGATACAGCCCGACAGGATGCTCTCGATTGTGCATCTGTAGAAGTTTGTGAGTGCTTTTGGTGACAAGACAAATTTCTTCAGCCTCCTGAGGTTGAAGAGGCGCTGCTGCTCCTTCTTCACAATGCTGTCTGTGTGGGTGGACCAATTCAGTTTGTCTGTGATGTGTATGCCGAGGAACTTAAAACTTACTACCCTCTCCACTACTGTTCCATCGATGTGGATAGGGGGGTGTTCCCTCTGCTGTTTCCTGAAGTCCACAATCATCTCCTTAGTTTTGTTGACGTTGAGTGTGAGGTTATTTTCCTGACACCACACTCCGAGGGCCCTCACCTCCTCACCTCCTCCCTGTAGGCCGTCTCGTCGTCGACAAGTGTCACAAGATGGAAGGGCCAGGAAATTGATTGCAAGATTGGGACAGTGAAGCTCACTCAAGTTGTGACTCTTTTTTTTCCCTAAGACTGAACACTTAGTTTGGGGTAAACTTCCTAAAAATGTGTCATTGTCTCCAGGCAGCACTGTAATACTCCGCACGAATGGTGAAGGACACCCATCCCCTTCCTCATCGAGCAGTTTGCCTCGCAGCCCTTGGTGGCAGTGCATATCATCAGCACCATGGACTTGACCTTCAGGATTTTATAATATCCCAGGACATGAAGAGGACAAGAAGTACTATGGGACTTTATGAGTACATTCGCATGCCACAGGGTCTGTGTAACAGCCCGGCCTCTTTAATGAGAATGAAGTCAATTATATTTGAGGATCTACATTTCTCAAACCTCCTTTGTTACATGGATGACTTGTTGGTCTTTGCACCCACCGATGAACTGGCTTCTGCAGCGACTTGAAGTTGTGTTTAGCCGTCTATCTGCCAACAAGAAATGTCACTTCCTACGAAGAACAGTGAAACTCCTCTGACACATCAGTAAAGATAACGGTATGTCGGCGGACGCTGAGAAAGGTGGAGGCCGATGCCAAGATGAGCCAAGCCCAGCAGATGGAGGCAGACGGATCCACTCCCTCTGTTCGGAGGCTGAAATCCTTCTTGGTTATTAAGGTATTATATTACCAGCCCTTCATTCCTGACTGTTCATTCTTGACTGTTCCGCCAGACATTTGACTCCACTCACTGTGAGTCAACAAAGAAGAGATGGGAAGAACAAAGGCTACAGTGGAATTTTTCCGGAAGCTGACGCTATCGGATTGAAGAAGAAGTTGAAGGACGCTCTTCTGAACTGTGTCGTGCTCACCCTGATTTTGAGAAGCCGTTCATTCTCTGCACCTCTTTGGATGTTCTCTGGGCTCTGCTTCTTCAAGTGCCTGAAGGGGAAGATAAAGCAAGGCTCATTCGCAAGTGAGACCCCGAGCAAGTCGCAGAGAAGTTATCCGGCACATAGACTTGAATTTCTAGTGCTGAAATGGAGAGCGTGTGAGAAATTCAGTTACAGGCTGGATGCTTGCAAGCAATGACGGGTTGTCAAAATGGCACCTTACAACTTCAATCTGAAGTCCAAGAATACCGTAGCAGATGCACTGAGCCGCGACCCCTTCGCAGCGACTGTTGCGCAGAGAATGACGAGGGAGTCCTACGAAGAACTTCTGTGTGAGGCTGTTGGGACGCTGAATGATGATGTCCAAGATGCCTTCCGTTGGGCTTCTTATCCCCAAGAGATGACCTCCTTGACCACTGCTGAAGTGGAGGCTAAATGTCAGTTCCATGTCGACTGGGAATGTTCAACTGAGCCTCATGCAATTCAGCCTGGTTCCAACATCCAACAGCTGCTTCCTCCTGGTATTGACACTTTGCCTGAACTCTCGCATGACACTCTGTTTTAGATTCAGATTCAACAGCTAATGATTGAGATTCAACAGCTAGTGATTCAGATTACGATTCGGATTCAGCAGTTAGTGATTCAGATTAAACAGTTAGTGATTCAGATTCAACAGTTAGTGATTCAGATTGAACAGATAATGATTCAGATTCAACAGATAATGATTCAGATACAACATCTAGTGATTCAGATTCACAGATAATTATTGAGATTCAACAGATAATGATTCAGATACAACAGCTAGTGATTCAGCTAGTGTCAGCTAGTGTGTGGCTCAGTCGGTAGAGCATGGCGCTTGCAACGCCAAGCGTCGTGGGTTCGATTCCCGCTGGGACCACCCATATGTAAAAGTAGTGGCCCCAGCCGACTTGTAAGTCGCTTTGGACAAAAGCGTCTGCTAAATGGGATATATTATTATTATTATTATTTAATTCAGATTCAGCAGTTAGTGATTTCATATTCAACAGTTAGTGATTCAGATTCAACAGATAATGATTCAGATTCAACATATAATGATTAAGATACAGCTAGTGATTCAGATTCAGATTCAACAGCTAGTGATTTAAAAAAAAGTTTTTAACTAGGCAAATCAGTTAAGAACAAATTCTTATTTACAATGATGACAAACCTCAGCCAAACCTGGACGACGCTGGGACGCCCTACGGAACTCCCAATCACGGCAGGATGTGATTCAGTCTGGATTCAAACCAGGGACTGTAATGTTACCTCTTACACTGAGATGCAGTGCCTTAGACCACTGCACCACTCGGGAGCCCCTCAGTCAGCACTTAAACATGATCTTTGTTTGGTGACTCTGTGAACCTGCAACTGAAATAAAAATAGAATTATATAGAAGTTGGGTATAGACAAGGTGATAAAGTTGGAATAAAGGAAAGCTTGCATGTATTCATTTAGTCTGAGGAGAAAGGCCTATCACTCTATCTGCACTCTGAGAGTAGTACTGAGGAGAAAGGCCTATCACTCTATCTGCACTCTGAGAGTAGTACTGAGGAGAAAGGCCTATCTCTCTATCTGCACTCTGAGAGTAGTACTGAGGAGAAAGGCCTATCTCTCTATCTGCACTCTGAGAGTAGTACTGAGGAGAAAGGCCTATCACTCTATCTGCACTCTGAGAGTAGTACTGAGGAGAAAGGCCTATCACTCTATCTGCACTCTGAGAGTAGTACTGAGGAGAAAGGCCTGTCTCTCTATCTGCACTCTGAGAGTAGTACTGAGGAGAAAGGCCTATCACTCTATCTGCACTCTGAGAGTAGTACTGAGGAGAAAGGCCTATCACTCTATCTGCACTCTGAGAGTAGTACTGAGGAGAAAGGCCTATCTCTCTATCTGCACTCTGAGAGTAGTACTGAGGAGAAAGGCCTATCTCTCTATCTGCACTCTGAGAGTAGTACTGAGGAGAAAGGCCTATCTCTCTATCTGCACTCTGAGAGTAGTACTGAGGAGAAAGGCCTATCTCTCTATCTGCACTCTGAGTAGTACTGAGGAGAAAGGCCTATCTCTCTATCTGCACTCTGAGAGTAGTACTGAGGAGAAAGGCCTATCTCTCTATCTGCACTCTGAGTAGTACTGAGGAGAAAGGCCTATCTCTCTATCTGCACTCTGAGGAGAAAGCCTATCTCTCTATCTGCACTCTGAGAGTAGTACTGGAGAAAGGCCTATCTCTCTATCTGCACTCTGAGTAGTACTGAGGAGAAAGGCCTATCTCTCTATCTGCACTCTGAGTAGTACTGAGGAGAAAGGCCTATCTCTCTATCTGCACTCTGAGAGTAGTACTGAGGAGAAAGGCCTATCTCTCTATCTGCACTCTGAGAGCAGTACTGAGGAGAAAGGCCTATCTCTCTATCTGCACTCTGAGAGTAGTACTGAGGAGAAAGGCCTATCTCTCTATCTGCACTCTGAGAGTAGTACTGAGGAGAAAGGCCTATCTCTCTATCTGCACTCTGAGAGTAGTACTGAGGAGAAAGGCCTATCTCTCTATCTGCACTCTGAGAGTAGTACTGAGGAGAAAGGCCTATCTCTCTATCTGCACTCTGAGAGTAGTGCTGAGGAGAAAGGCCTATCTCTCTATCTGCACTCTGAGAGTAGTACTGAGGAGAAAGGCCTATCACTCTATCTGCACTCTGAGAGTAGTACTGAGAAGAAAGGCCTATCTCTCTATCTGCACTCTGAGAGTAGTAATGAGGAGAAAGGCCTATCTCTCTATCTGCACTCTGAGAGTAGTACTGAGGAGAAAGGCCTGTCTCTCTATCTGTACTCTGAGAGTAGTACTGAGGAGAAAGGCCTATCTCTCTATCTGCACTCTGAGAGTAGTCCTGAGGAGAAAGGCCTATCTCTCTATCTGTACTCTGAGAGTAGTACTGAGGAGAAAGGCCTATCTCTCTATCTGCACTCTGAGAGTAGGACTGAGAAGGTCTATCTCTCTATCTGCACTCTGAGTAGTACTGAGGAGAAAGGCCTATCTCTCTATCTGCACTCTGAGTAGTACTGAGGAGAAAGGCCTATCTCTCTATCTGCACTCTGAGAGTAGTACTGAGGAGAAAGGCCTATCTCTCTATCTGCACTCTGAGAGTAGTACTGAGGAGAAAGGCCTATCTCTCTATCTGCACTCTGAGAGTAGCACTGAGGAGAAAGGCCTATCTCTCTATCTGCACTCTGAGAGTAGCACTGAGGAGAAAGGCCTATCTCTCTATCTGCACTCTGAGAGTAGTACTGAGGAGAAAGGCCTGTCTCTCTATCTGCACTCTGAGAGTAGTACTGAGGAGAAAGGCCTATCTCTCTATCTGCACTCTGAGAGTAGTACTGAGGAGAAAGGCCTATCTCTCTATCTGCACTCTGAGAGTAGTACTGAGGAGAAAGGCCTATCTCTCTATCTGCACTCTGAGAGTAGTACTGAGAAGGTCTATCTCTCTATCTGCACTCTGAGAGTAGTACTGAGGAGAAAGGCCTATCTCTCTATCTGCACTCTGAGAGTAGTACTGAGAAGGTCTATCTCTCTATCTGCACTCTGAGAGTAGCACTGAGGAGAAAGGCCTATCTCTCTATCTGCACTCTGAGAGTAGTACTGAGGAGAAAGGCCTATCTCTCTATCTGCACTCTGAGAGTAGTACTGAGGAGAAAGGCCTATCTCTCTATCTGCACTCTGAGAGTAGTACTGAGGAGAAAGGCCTATCTCTATCTGCACTCTGAGTAGTACTGAGGAGAAAGGCCTATCTCTCTATCTGCACTCTGAGAGTAGTACTGAGGAGAAAGGCCTATCTCTCTATCTGCACTCTGAGAGTAGTACTGAGGAGAAAGGCCTATCTCTCTATCTGCACTCTGAGTAGTACTGAGGAGAAAGGCCTATCTCTCTATCTGCACTCTGAGAGTAGTACTGAGGAGAAAGGTCTATCTCTCTATCTGCACTCTGAGAGTAGTACTGAGGAGAAAGGCCTATCTCTCTATCTGCACTCTGAGAGTAGTACTGAGGAGAAAGGCCTATCTCTCTATCTGCACTCTGAGAGTAGTACTGAGGAGAAAGGCCTATCTCTCTATCTGCACTCTGAGAGTAGTACTGAGGAGAAAGGCCTATCTCTCTATCTGCACTCTGAGAGTAGTACTGAGGAGAAAGGCCTATCTCTCTATCTGCACTCTGAGTGTAGTACTGAGAAGGTCTATCTCTCTATCTGCACTCTGAGAGTAGTACTGAGGAGAAAGGCCTATCTCTCTATCTGCACTCTGAGAGTAGTACTGAGAAGGTCTATCTCTCTATCTGCACTCTGAGAGTAGCACTGAGGAGAAAGGCCTATCTCTATCTGCACTCTGAGAGTAGCACTGAGGAGAAAGGCCTATCTCTCTATCTGCACTCTGAGAGTAGTACTGAGGAGAAAGGCCTATCTCTCTATCTGCACTCTGAGAGTAGTACTGAGGAGAAAGGCCTATCTCTCTATCTGCACTCTGAGAGTAGTACTGAGGAGAAAGGCCTATCTCTCTATCTGCACTCTGAGTAGTACTGAGGAGAAGGCCTATCTCTCTATCTGCACTCTAAGAGTAGTACTGAGGAGAAAGGCCTATCTCTCTATCTGCACTCTGAGAGTAGTACTGAGGAGAAAGGCCTATCTCTCTATCTGCACTCTGAGAGTAGTACTGAGGAGAAAGGCCTATCTCTCTATCTGCACTCTGAGAGTAGTACTGAGGAGAAAGGCCTATCTCTCTATCTGCACTCTGAGAGTAGTACTGAGAAGGTCTATCTCTATCTGCACTCTGAGAGTAGTACTGAGGAGAAAGGCCTATCTCTCTATCTGCACTCTGAGAGTAGTACTGAGAAGGTCTATCTCTCTATCTGCACTCTGAGAGTAGCACTGAGGAGAAAGGCCTATCTCTATCTGCACTCTGAGAGTAGTACTGAGGAGAAAGGCCTATCTCTCTATCTGCACTCTGAGAGTAGTACTGAGGAGAAAGGCCTATCTCTCTATCTGCACTCTGAGAGTAGTACTGAGGAGAAAGGCCTGTCTCTCTATCTGCACTCTGAGAGTAGTACTGAGGAGAAAGGCCTATCTCTCTATCTGCACTCTGAGAGTAGTACTGAGAAGGTCTATCTCTCTATCTGCACTCTGAGTAGTACTGAGGAGAAAGGCCTATCTCTCTATCTGCACTCTGAGTAGTACTGAGGAGAAAGGCCTATCTCTCTATCTGCACTCTGAGAGTAGTACTGAGGAGAAAGGCCTATCTCTCTATCTGCACTCTGAGAGTAGTACTGAGGAGAAAGGCCTATCTCTCTATCTGCACTCTGAGAGTAGTACTGAGGAGAAAGGCCTATCTCTCTATCTGCACTCTGAGAGTAGTACTGAGGAGAAAGGCCTGTCTCTCTATCTGCACTCTGAGAGTAGTACTGAGGGAGAAAGGCCTATCTCTCTATCTGCACTCTGAGAGTAGTACTGAGGAGAAAGGCCTATCTCTATCTGCACTCTGAGAGTAGTACTGAGGAGAAAGGCCTATCTCTCTATCTGCACTCTGGAGAGTAGTACTGAGAAGGTCTATCTCTCTATCTGCACTCTGAGAGTAGTACTGAGGAGAAAGGCCTATCTCTCTATCTGCACTCTGAGAGTAGTACTGAGAAGGTCTATCTCTCTATCTGCACTCTGAGAGTAGCACTGAGGAGAAAGGCCTATCTCTCTATCTGCACTCTGAGAGTAGTACTGAGGAGAAAGGCCTATCTCTCTATCTGCACTCTGAGAGTAGTGCTGAGGAGAAAGGCCTATCTCTCTATCTGCACTCTGAGAGTAGTGCTGAGGAGAAAGGCCTATCTCTCTATCTGTACTCTGAGTAGTACTGAGGAGAAAGGCCTATCTCTCTATCTGCACTCTGAGAGTAGTACTGAGGAGAAATGCCTATCTCTCTATCTGCACTCTGAGAGTAGTACTGAGGAGAAAGGCCTATCTCTCTATCTGCACTCTGAGAGTAGTACTGAGGAGAAAGGCCTATCTCTCTATCTGCACTCTGAGTAGTACTGAGGAGAAAGGCCTATCTCTCTATCTGCACTCTGAGAGTAGTACTGAGGAGAAAGGCCTATCTCTCTATCTGCACTCTGAGAGTAGTAATGAGGAGAAAGGCCTATCTCTCTATCTGCACTCTGAGAGTAGTACTGAGGAGAAAGGCCTATCTCTCTATCTGCACTCTGAGAGTAGTACTGAGGAGAAAGGCCTATCTCTCTATCTGTACTCTGAGTAGTACTGAGGAGAAAGGCCTATCTCTCTATCTGCACTCTGAGAGTAGTACTGAGGAGAAAGGCCTATCACTCTATCTGCACTCTGAGAGTAGCAATTGCATCTCAGATCATTTTGACCTGATTGATATTTTAAGGACTGTTACGGTTGATAACCCACGCCCAGATTAAGATAATTCTGCACTCAAAATACAGTGCCTTGCGAAAGTATTCGGCCCCCTTGAACTTTGCGACCTTTTGCCACATTTCAGGCTTCAAACATAAATATATTAAACTGTATTTTTTTGTGAAGAATCAACAACAAGTGGGACACAATCATGAAGTGGGACGACATTAATTGGATATTTCAAACTTTTTTAACAAATCAAAAACAGAAAAATTGGGTGTGCAAAATTATTCAGCCCCCTTAAGTTAATACTTTGTAGCGCCACCTTTTGCTGCGATTACAGCTGTAAGTCGCTTGGGGTATGTCTCTATCAGTTTTGCACATCGAGAGACTGAAATTTTTCCCCATTCCGCCTTGCAAAACAGCTCGAGCTCAGTGAGGTTGGATGGAGAGCATTTGTGAACAGCAGTTTTCAGTTCTTTCCACAGATTCTCGATTGGATTCGTGTCTGGAATTTGACTTGGCCATTCTAACACCTGGATATGTTTATTTTTGAACCATTCCATTGTAGATTTTGCTTTATGTTTTGGATCATTTTCTTGTTGGAAGACAAATCTCTGTCCCAGTCTCAGGTCTTTTGCAAACTCCATCAGGTCTTCTTCCAGAATGGTCCTGTATTTGGCTCCATCCATCTTCCCATCAATTTTAACCATCTTCCCTGTCCCTGCTGAAGAAAACAAGCCCAAACCATGATGCTGCCACCACCATGTTTGACAGTGGGGATGGTGTGTTCATTGTGATGAGCTGTGTTGCTTTTATGCCAAACATAACGTTTTGAATTGTTGCCAAAAAGTTCAATTTTGGTTTCATCTGACCAGACCAACTTCTTCCACATGTTTGGTGTGTCTCCCAGGTGGCTTGTGGCAAACTTTAAACGACACTTTTTATGGATATCTTTAAGAAATGGATTTCTTCTTGCCACTCTTCCATAAAGGCCAGATTTGTGCAATATACGACTGATTGTTGTCCTATGGACAGAGTCTCCCACCTCAGCTGTAGATCTCTGCAGTTCATCCAGAGTGATCATGGGCCTCTTGGCTGCATCTCTGATCAGTCTTCTCCTTGTATGAGCTGAAAGTTTAGAGGGACGGCCAGGTCTTGGTAGATTTGCAGTGGTCTGATACTTCTTCCATTTCAATATTATCGCTTGCACAGTGCTCCTTGGGATGTTTAAAGCTTGGGAAATCTTTTTGTATCCAAATTCGGCTTTAAACTTCTTCACAACAGTATCTCGGACCTGCCTGGTGTGTTCCTTGTTCTTCATGATGCTCTGTGCGCTTTTAACGGACCTCTGAGACTATCACAGTGCAGGTGCATTTATACGGAGACTTGATTACACACAGGTGGATTGTATTTATCATCATTAGTCATTTAGGTCAACATTGGATCATTTAGAGATCCTCACTGAACTTCTGGAGAGAGTTTGCTGCACTGGAAGTAAAGGGGCTGAATAATTTTGCACGCCCAATTTTTCAGTTTTTGATTTGTTAAAAAAGTTTGAAATATCCAATAAATGTCGTTCCACTTCATGATTGTGTCGCACTTGTTGTTGATTCTTCACAAAAAAATACAGTTTTATATCTTTATGTTTGAAGCCTGAAATGTGGCAAAAGGTCACAAAGTTCAAGGGGGCCGAATACTTTCGCAATGCACTGTATATTCTGCACTAAAAAAGCACTTTGGGAGATGATCCATTGACCAAGATGCTTTCTGTCTACTCTGTGTCTGGGAAACGGGCCATACAAAGGACAGATATGGATGTTTTAGGACTAAAAGGTCAATTAACCTAGTATGTGTCCCAAATGGCACCCTATTCATTATATAGTTCACAATTTATGGGTCAACCGTACTGCACTATGAAGGGGATAGGGTGCCACCCTGGTTAAAAGTAGTGCACTATGAAGGGGATAGGGTGCCACCCTGGTTAAAAGTAGTGCACTATGAAGGGGATAGGGTGCCACCCTGGTTAAAAGTAGTGCACTATGAAGGGGATAGGGTGCCACCCTGGTTAAAAGTAGTGCACTATGAAGGGGATAGGTGCCACCCTGGTTAAAAGTAGTGCACTATGAAGGGATAGGGTGCCACCCTGGTTAAAAGTAGTGCACTATAAAGGGGATAGGGTGCCACCCTGGTTAAAAGTAGTGCACTATAAAGGGGATAGGGTGCCACCCTGGTTAAAAGTAGTGCACTATAAAGGGGATAGGGTGCCACCCTGGTTAAAAGTAGTGCACTATGAAGGGGATAGGGTGCCACCCTGGTTAAAAGTAGTGCACTATGAAGGGGATAGGGTGCCACCCTGGTTAAAAGTAGTGCACTATAAAGGGGATAGGGTGCCATTTGTGACGCAGCCTTAGTCAACGGTCTACTACTCAACTACCCCTCTCCTCTCCAGTCTGTGCTGCTCAGATCAACATGGTCACTGTGCTGCTCAGATCAACATGGTCACTGTGCTGCTCAGATCAACATGGTCACTGTGCTGCTCAGATCAACATGGTCACTGTGCTGCTCAGATCAACATGGTCACTCTACTGCTCAGATCAACATGGTCACTGTGCTGCTCAGATCAACATGGTCACTCTACTGCTCAGATCAACATGGTCACTCTACTGCTCAGATCAACATGGTCACTGTGCTGCTCAGATCAACATGGTAACTGTGCTGCTCAGATCAACATGGTCACTGTGCTGCTCAGATCAACATGGTCACTCTACTGCTCACATCAACATGGTCACTGTGCTGCTCAGATCAACATGGTCACTCTACTGCTCACATCAACATGGTCACTGTGCTGCTCAGATCAACATGGTCACTCTACTGCTCATGATCAACATGGTCACTGTGCTGCTCAGATCAACATGGTCACTCTACTGCTCAGATCAACATGGTCACTGTGCTGCTCAGATCAACATGGTCACTGTGCTGCTCAGATCAACATGGTCACTGTGCTGCTCAGATCAACATGGTCACTGTGCTGCTCAGATCAACATGGTCACTGTGCTGCTCAGATCAACATGGTCACTCTACTGCTCAGATCAACATGGTCACTTGACAGAGTAGCATCTTATGGACTCTGTATCTAATATAAATAGTGCTATGGATCCATCGAAGCCAGTTAGCATGACTGAGTGTCGACACCGCTGCAATCCATCATCTGTTACCGGTTGGTTTAGACTGTACTGGTCTGGTCACCACTGGTCTGTCAATGACAAATCACAAGCCTTCAGGCGAAGGGTCGGTGTTTGTCTCCCCCTAGTGGTGGCTGCTGGTAGTACACCCCAGCACAGGCCGTTTAGTATGCCTGTAGCACCCTGCTCTCTCCTCCCCATCCTGCAGCATGTCTGGTTCTGGTTCTGGTGTGCCTATAGCACCCTGCTCTCTCCTCCCCATCCTGCATCATGTCTGGTTCTGGTTCTGCTGTGCCTGTAGCACCCTGCTCTCTCCTCCCCATCCTGCATCATGTCTGGTTCTGGTTCTGGTTCTGCTGTGCCTGTAGCACCCTGCTCTCTCCTCCCCATCCTGCAGCATGTCTGGTTCTGGTTCTGCTGTGCCTGTAGCACCCTGCTCTCTCCTCCCCATCCTGCATCATGTCTGGTTCTGGTTCTGGTTCTGCTGTGCCTGTAGCACCCTGCTCTCTCCTCCCCATCCTGCAGCATGTCTGGTTCTGCTTCTGCTGTGCCTGTAGCACCCTGCTCTCTCCTCCCCATCCTGCAGCATGTCTGGTTCTGGTTCTGCTGTGCCTGTAGCACCCTGCTCTCTCCTCCCCATCCTGCATCATGTCTGGTTCTGGTTCTGCTGTGCCTGTAGCACCCTGCTCTCTCCTCCCCATCCTGCAGCATGTCTGGTTCTGGTTCTGGTTCTGCTGTGCCTGTAGCACCCTGCTCTCTCCTCCCCATCCTGCATCATGTCTGGTTCTGGTTCTGGTTCTGCTGTGCCTGTAGCACCCTGCTCTCTCCTCCCCATCCTGCAGCATGTCTGGTTCTGCTTCTGCAGTTTGAAAACACACAACCTCTCTTCCTGTCTCCCTTCCTCCCTGCCTGAGAGTCAGCACTGATATAACACCAAAGGATAGGTGTGAGGATCCTTGCTTTCATCGAGATCAGTGATCACTGTTAGGAAGAGAGGAAAAGAGGAAGGATTCGTATTGGAAGCGTAAGAGCTTGTCCCACTCCAAGATGGCCGCTGTCTCTGCATACTAACTACTGTGGAAGGGAGTTCATTTGAAAGATTTCCAACAGGGCTTATACAGATGAAACATTACTCTAATGTCCCTTCTAACACATACAGCTGTCGGTGTGTTATTAACTCTCTGTCTCTCTCTCTCTCTCTCTCCCCTTTTCCCCCTTTGACTATTTCTGCTGTCCCCCCCTCCATCTCTCTCTCATTCTCTCCCTCCCCTCAATCTCCCTCGTTCTCCCTCTGACTGTATCTGCTCTCTCTTTGCTCTCTCTCTGCTCTCTAGATCATAAACCAGTCATCAGATTACTGTCTCCTCTAGATTATAAACCAGTCAGCAGATTAATGTCCCCTCTAGATCATAAACCAGTCATCAGATTACTGTCTACCTCTAGATTATAAACCAGTCAGCAGATTAATGTCCCCTCTAGATCATAAAACAGTCATCAGATTACTGTCCCCTCTAGATCATAAACCAGTCATCAGATTAACACTGCAGGTTTGTCTTCAGTAGCGGGGACAGGAAGCTGCAGGTTTGTCTTCAGTAGAGGGGACAGGAAGCTGCAGGTTTGTCTTCAGTAGAGGAGACAGGAAGCTGCAGGCATGTCTTCAGTAGAGGGGACAGGAAGCTGCAGGCATGTCTTCAGTAGAGGAGACAGGAAGCTGCAGGCATGTCTTCAGTAGAGGGGACAGGAAGCTGCAGGTTTGTCTTCAGTAGCGGGGACAGGAAGCTGCAGGTTTGTCTTCAGTAGAGGGGACAGGAAGCTGCAGGTTTGTCTTCAGTAGCGGGGACAGGAAGCTGCAGGTTTGTCTTCAGTAGAGGAGACAGGAAGCTGCAGGCATGTCTTCAGTAGAGAGGACAGGAAGCTGCAGGCATGTCTTCAGTAGAGGGGACAGGAAGCTGCAGGCATGTCTTCAGTAGAGGGGACAGGAAGCTGCTGCACCACATCTGTCTGCATCAGAACCACTAAACCCAACTCAGAGGTGTTGTTGACATTCACCTTGACTCTATCTACTAATCGACATGGGATCAATGATTGATCCTCACACACAGTGAAGTCATTGGAGTGTCTTCCACTCTGCTGGCGTTTAGTGAATTATGTTGATGTCACTCACATAACAGAGGACAAAACAGAAAAAAACAAGCAAGCCGGCAGGAAATACGAAGCGCTGCGCCGTGATTGGCTCAGTGTTCGGTCACAACGTCGCCGCCAAGTCTAAAGTCAGACCAAGAAAATGTGTGTGATTCTCTCTGTAACAAGTTGATAGGAGACAGGAAGCTGCAGGTATGTATTCAGTAGAGGGGACAGGAAGCTGCAGGCATGTCTTCAGTAGAGGAGACAGGAAGCTGCAGGCATGTCTTCAGTAGAGGGGACAGGAAGCTGCAGGCATGTCTTCAGTAGAGGGGACAGGAAGCTGCAGGCATGTCTTCAGTAGAGGGGACAGGAAGCTGCAGGCATGTCTTCAGTAGAGGGGACAGGAAGCTGCAGGTATGTCTTCAGTAGAGGGGACAGGAAGCTGCAGGCATGTCTTCAGTAGAGGGGACAGGAAGCTGCAGGTATGTATTCAGTAGAGGAGACAGGAAGCTGCAGGCATGTCTTCAGTAGAGGGGACAGGAAGCTGCAGGCATGTCTTCAGTAGAGGAGACAGGAAGCTGCAGCGTAGCGACATTATGTGTAATGTTGAAGTTGTACCACTAGAGGGCAGCTGTGACTAAGTAAGAAATGTACCCATCCGCTACATTCACTAACCACTGCACATCAAACACTTGTAATGAGTGTAACTTAATTGGCTTGAGTTGCACAGTGACTCTAGTAGCTTTAACCTGTTCAGCGGAGGTTCACATTAAGTCTTCCTGCCCAAAAGTGATCCATATACAGGTAACTGCCAAAATAATGGAAACACTTGAGTAAATGAGGTTAACAAAGTACATTGAAAGCAGGTGCTTCCACACAGGTGTGGTTCCTGGGGGCCATTATTTTGGCTACCATGGCTATGCCCCCATAGGATGACAATGCCCCCATCCACAGAGCACAAGTGTTCCCTGAATGGTTTGATGAGCATGAAAACAATGTAAACCATAGGCCACGGCCGTCTCAGTCACCAGATCTCAACCTAAATAATACTTCTGGGAGATTCTGGTCTCAACCCAATTGAACCCTTATGGGAGATTCTGATCTCAACCTAAATAACACTTCCAGGAGATTCTGGAACGTTTTCTATCAACATCAACAAAACATGGTGTCTCATCCCTCCAAAAGAAGAATGGTGTCTCATCCCTCCAATAGAAGAATGGTGTCTCATCCCTCCAATAGAAAAATGGTGTCTCATCCCTCCAATAGAAGAATGGTGTCTCATCCCTCCAATAGAAGAATGGTGTCTCATCCCTCCAATAGAAGAATGGTGTCTCATCCCTCCAATAGAAGAATAGTGTCTCATCCCTCCAATAGAAGAATGGTGACTCATCCCTCCAATAGAAGAATGGTGACTCATCCCTCCAATAGAAGAATGGTGTCTCATCCCTCCAATAGAAGAATAGTGTCTCATCCCTTCAATAGAAGAATGGTGTCTCATCCCTCCAATAGAAGAATGGTGTCTCATCCCTCCAATAGAAGAATAATGTCTCATCCCTCCAATAGAAGAATGGTGTCTCATCCCTCCAATAGAAGAATGGTGTCTCAACCCTCCAATAGAAGAATGGTGTCTCATCCCTCCAATAGAAGAATGGTTTCTCATCCCTCCAATAGAAGAATGGTGTCTCATCCCTCCAATAGAAGAATGGTGTCTCATCCCTCCAATAGAAGAATGGTTTCTCATCCCTCCAATAGAAGAACGGTGTCTCATCCCTCCAATAGAAGAATGGTGTCTCATCCCTCCAATAGAAGAATGGTGTCTCATCCCTACAATAGAAGAATGGTGTCTCATCCCTCCGATAGAAGAATAGTGTCTCATGCCTCCAATAGAATGGTGTCTCATCCCTCCTATAGAATGGTGTCTCATCCCTCCTATAGAAGAATGGTGTATCATCCCTCCAACAGAACGGTGTGTCATCCCTCCAATAGAATGGTGTCTCATCCCTCCGATAGAAGAATGGTGTCTCATCCCTCCAATAGAAGAATGGTGTCTCATCCCTCCAACAGAATGGTGTCTCATCCCTCCAATAGAACGGTGTGTCATCCCTCCAATAGAATGGTGTCTCATCCCTCCGATAGAAGAATGGTGTCTCATCCCTCCAATAGAAGAATGGTGTCTCATCACTCCAACAGAATGGTGTCTCATCCCTCCAATAGAAGAACGGTGTCTCATCCCTCCAACAGAACGGTGTCTCATCCCTCCTATAGAAGAATGGTGTCTCATCCCTCCAATAGAAGAATGGTGTCTCATCCCTCCTATAGAAGAATGTTGTCTCATCCCTCCGACAGAAGAACGGTGTCTCATCCCTCCAATAGAATGGTGTCTCATCCCTCCAATAGAAGAATGGTGTCTCATCCCTCCAATAGAAGAATGGTGTCTCATCCCTCCAATAGAATGTTGTCTCATCCCTCCAATAGAAGAATGGTGTCTCATCACTCCAATAGAAGAATGGTGTCTCATCCCTCCAATAGAAGAACGGTGTCTCATCCCTCCAATAGAAGAATGGTGTCTCATCCCTCCAATAGAAGAATAGTGTCTCATCCCTCCAATAGAAGAATGGTGTCTCATCCCTCCAATAGAAGAATAGTGTCTCATCCCTCCAATAGATGAATGGTGTCTCATCCCTCCAATAGAAGAATGGTGTCTCATCCCTCCAATAGAAGAATGGTTTCTCATCCCTCCAATAGAAGAACGGTGTCTCATCCCTCCAATAGAAGAATGGTGTCTCATCCCTCCAATAGAAGAATGGTGTCTCATCCCTACAATAGAAGAATGGTGTCTCATCCCTCCGATAGAAGAATAGTGTCTCATGCCTCCAATAGAATGGTGTCTCATCCCTCCTATAGAATGGTGTCTCATCCCTCCTATAGAAGAATGGTGTATCATCCCTCCAACAGAACAGTGTGTCATCCCTCCAATAGAATGGTGTCTCATCCCTCCGATAGAAGAATGGTGTCTCATCCCTCCAATAGAAGAATGGTGTCTCATCCCTCCAACAGAATGGTGTCTCATCCCTCCAATAGAAGAATGGTGTCTCATCCCTCCGATAGAAGAATGGTGTCTCATCCCTCCAATAGAAGAATGGTGTCTCATCACTCCAACAGAATGGTGTCTCATCCCTCCAATAGAAGAACGGTGTCTGATCCCTCCAACAGAACGGTGTCTCATCCCTCCTATAGAAGAATGGTGTCTCATCCCTCAATAGAAGAATGGTGTCTCATCCCTCCTATAGAAGAATGTTGTCTCATCCCTCCGACAGAAGAACGGTGTCTCATCCCTCCAATAGAATGGTGTCTCATCCCTCCAATAGAAGAATGGTGTCTCATCCCTCCAATAGAAGAATGGTGTCTCATCCCTCCAATAGAATGTTGTCTCATCCCTCCAATAGAAGAATGGTGTCTCATCACTCCAATAGAAGAATGGTGTCTCATCCCTCCAATAGAAGAACGGTGTCTCATCCCTCCAATAGAAGAATGGTGTCTCATCCCTCCAATGAAGAATAGTGTCTCATCCTCCAATAGAAGAATGGTGTCTCATCCCTCCAATAGAAGAATAGTGTCTCATCCCTCCAATAGAAGAATGGTGTCTCATCCCTCCAATAGAAGAATGTTGTCTCATCACTCCAATAGAAGAATGGTGTCTCATCCCTCCAATAGAAGAATGGTGTCTCATCCCTCCAATAGAAGAATGGTGTCTTATCCCTCCAATAGAAGAATGATGTCTCATCCCTCCGATAGAAGAATAGTGTCTCATCCCTCCAATAGAATGGTGTCTCATCCCTCCTATAGAATGGTGTCTCATCCCTCCTATAGAAGAATGGTGTCTCATCCCTCCAACAGAACAGTGTCTCATCCCTCCAATAGAATGGTGTCTCATCCCTCCGATAGAAGAATGGTGTCTCATCCTCCAATAGAAGAATGGTGTCTCATCCTCCAACAGAATGGTGTCTCATCCCTCCAATAGAAGAACGGTGTCTCATCCCTCCAACAGAACGGTGTCTCATCCCTCCTATAGAAGAATGGTGTCTCATCCTCCAATAGAAGAATGGTGTTTCATCCCTCCTATAGAAGAATGGTGTCTCATCCCTCCGATAGAAGAACGGTGTCTCATCCCTCCAATAGAATAACGGTGTCTCATCCCTCCAATAGAAGAACGGTGTCTCATCCCTCCAATAGAATGGTGTCTCATCCCTCCAATAGAAGAATGGTGTCTCATCCCTCCAATAGAAGAATGGTGTCTCATCCCTCCAATAGAAGAACGGTGTCTCATCCCTCCAATAGAAGAATGGTGTCTCATCCTTCCAATAGAAGAATGGTGTCTCATCCCTCCAATTGAAGAATAGTGTCTCATCCCTACAATAGAATGGTGTCTCATCCCTCCAATAGAAGAATGGTGTCTCATCCTCCAATAGAAAATGGTGTCTCATCCCTCCAATAGAAGAACAGTGTCTCATCCACTCCCATAGAAGAATGGTGTCTCATCCCTCCAATAGAAGAATAGTGTCTCATCCCTCCAATAGAATAATGGTGTCTCATCCCTCCAATA
>NW_027009803.1:0-39548 GCF_036934945.1 Oncorhynchus masou masou
AAGAGAGACACAGAGAGACACATTACACAGAGACAAAGAGAGACACAAAGAGACACAAGCACAGAGACACATTACACGGAGACAAAGAGAGACACAGAGAGACACAAACACAGAGACACATTACACGGAGACAAAGAGAGACACAGAGAGACACAGGCACAGAGACACATTACATGGAGACAAAGAGAGACACAGAGAGACACATTACACAGAGACAAAGAGAGACACAGAGAGACACAGGCACAGAGACACATTACACGGAGACAAAGAGAGACACAGAGAGACACATTACATGGAGACAAAGAGACACAGAGAGACACAGGCACGAGACACATTACACGGAGACAAAGAGACACAGAGACACAGACACAGAGACACATTACATGGAGACAAAGAGAGACACAGAGAGACACAGGCACAGAGACACATTACACGGAGACAAAGAGAGACACAGAGAGACACAGGCACAGAGACACATTACACGGAGACAAAGAGAGACACAGAGAGACACAGGCACAGAGACACATTACACGGAGACAAAGAGAGACACAGAGAGACACATTACACAGAGACAAAGAGAGACACAGAGAGACACATTACACGGAGACAAAGAGAGACACAGAGAGACACAGGCACAGAGACACATTACATGGAGACACAGAGAGACACAGGCACAGAGACACAGGCACAGAGACACATTACATGGAGACAAAGAGAGGCACAGAGAGACGGGAACATTTTCATTTCGTCTTTCCTAGTGTACCACCACAGACACGGGATGAACAGGTCTCGCTGGAGGAGCTGGGCCAGGTGAGGGCAGAGCTACAGGAGGAGGTGGATGGGGCCCAGGTGAGGGCAGAGCTACTGGAGGAGGTGGATGGGGCCCAGGTGAGGGCAGAGCTACTGGAGGAGGTTGATGGGGCCAGGTGAGGGCAGAGCTACTGGAGGAGGTGGATGGGGGCCAGGTGAGGGCAGAGCTACTGGAGGAGGTGGATGGGGCCAGGTGAGGGCAGAGCTACTGGAGGAGGTGGATGGGGGCCAGGTGAGGGCAGAGCTACTGGAGGAGGTGGATGCGGGCCAGGTGAGGGCAGAACTACTGGAGGAGGTGGATGGGGGCCAGGTGAGGGCAGAGCTACTGGAGGAGGTGGATGCGGGCCAGGTGTGGGCAGAACTACTGGAGGAGGTGGATGGGGGCCAGGTGAGGGCAGAGCTACTGGAGGAGGTGGATGGGGGCCAGGTGAGGGCAGAGCTACTGGAGGAGGTGGATGCGGGCCAGGTGAGGGCAGAGCTACTGGAGGAGGTGGATGGGGGCCAGGTGAGGGCAGAGCTATTTGAGGAGGTGGATGCGGGCCAGGTGAGGGCAGAACTACTGGAGGAGGTGGATGGGGGCCAGGTGAGGGGCAGAGCTACTGGAGGAGGTGGATGGGCCCAGGTGAGGCAAAGCTACTGGAGGGTGGAAGGCCGAGGTGAGGGCAGAGTTACAGATGGTCTCCCTGGAGGAGGAGTGGATGGGGCCCAGGTGAGGCAGAGCTACAGATGGTCTCCCCTGGAGGAGGTGGATGGGGGCCAGGTGAGGGCAGAGCTACTGGAGGAGGTGGATGGGCCCAGGTGAGGGCAAAGCTACTGGAGGAGGTGGAAGGCCGAGGTGAGGGCAGAGTTACAGATGGTCTCCCTGGAGGAGGTGGATGGGGCCCAGGTGAGGGCAGAGCTACAGATGGTCTCCCTGGAGGAGGTGGATGGGGCCCAGGTGAGGGCAGAGCTACTGGAGGAGGTGGATGGGCCCAGGTGAGGGCAAAGCTACTGGAGGAGGTGGAAGGCCCAGGTGAGGGCAGAGCTACAGGAGGAGGTGGATGGGGGCCAGGTGAGGGCAGAGCTACTGGAGGAGGTGGATGGGGCCCAGGGGAGGGCAGAACTACTGATGGTCTCCCTGGAGAAGGTGGATGGGGGCCAGGTGAGGGCAGAGCTACAGGAGGAGGTGGATGGGGCCCAGGTGAGGGCAGAGCTACTGGAGGAGGTGGATGGGGGCCAGGTGAGGGCAGAGCTACTGGAGGAGGTGGATGGGGGCCGGCTGAGGGCAGAGCTACTGGAGGAGGTGGATGGGGGCCAGGTGAGGGCAGAACTACTGGAGGAGGTGGATGGGGGCCAGGTGAGGGCAGAGCTACTGGAGGAGGTGGATGGGGGCCAGGTGAGGGCAGAGCTACTGGAGGAGGTGGATGGGCCCAGGTGAGGGCAAAGCTACTGGAGGAGGTGGAAGGCCCAGGTGAGGGCAGAGTTACAGATGGTCTCCCTGGAGGAGGTGGATGGGGCCCAGGTGAGGGCAGAGCTACAGATGGTCTCCCTGGAGGAGGTGGATGGGGCCCAGGTGAGGGCAGAGCTACAGATGGTCTCCCTGGAGGAGGTGGATGGGGCCCAGGTGAGGGCAGAGCTACAGATGGTCTCCCTGGAGGAGCTGGGCCAGGTGAGGGCAGAGCTACAGGAGGAGGTGGATGGGGGCCAGGTGAGGGCAGAGCTACTGGAGGAGGTGGATGGGGCCCAGGTGAGGGCAGAACTACTGGAGGAGGTGGATGGGGGCCAGGTGAGGGCAGAACTACTGGAGGAGGTGGATGGGGCCAGGTGAGGGCAGAGCTACTGGAGGAGGTGGATGGGGGCCAGGTGAGGGCAGAGCTACTGGAGGAGGTGGATGGGGCCCAGGTGAGGGCAGAACTACTGATGGTCTCCCTGGAGAAGGTGGATGGGCGCCAGGTGAGGGCAGAGCTACAGGAGGAGGTGGATGGGGCCCAGGTGAGGGCAGAGCTACTGGAGGAGGTGGATGGGGGCCAGGTGAGGGCAGAGCTACTGGAGGAGGTGGATGGGGGCCAGGTGAGGGCAGAGCTACTGCAGGAGGTGGATGCGGGCCAGGTGAGGGCAGAGCTACTGGAGGAGGTGGATGGGGGCCAGGTGAGGGCAGAGCTACTGGAGGAGGTGGATGGGGGCCAGGTGAGGGACAGCGCTACATAAAGGAGTGGGACATGTTGAGGGACAGAGACACTAAACTGGAGGAGCAGCAACATGAGCTACAGTCAGCCAGGGGACAGGTGGGGTAGACAGTTAATCAATCAATTAAACAATCAGTCAATTTGTTCATGTGTTTCCCTCTTCGGCACATCCTGACTGTCATGAGGTGTCACAGCTAAATAGTGATCTTCAGAGGCTGGAGCTGGAAGTGGCAGAGAGAGAACAGCACCTGAGGAGAAGTATGTTGAGCCTTATCTGTAACATGTACATTTCGAAAATTAACAGCTAAATTATATCAATTCAATTCAATTCAAGGGCTTTATTGGCATGGGAAACATGTGTTAACATTGCCAAAGCAAGTGAGGTAGATAATATATAAAGTGAATATATAAAGTGAAAAACAATAAAAAATTAACAGTAAACATTACACATACAGAAGTTTCCTCTCTCACAGCTAATCCAAAGATGACCCATGACAAGAGAATGCATTCTGACGTGTCATTGTCCCGTTTGCAGGGATCATGCTCTGAGGAGTCTGGAGAGACTGAGAGATGCCGAGAGGACAGAGGCGCAAATCAAGGTTTCAACACTGGAGTTGAAGGTATTGAAGGGCTCTGATCACTTTTCAAGGGAATCACTGTATATCCTTGACGTTTTGTCCATTATGAAAGATCTCTCTCTCTCTTTCTGTCTCTCTGTCTCTCTCTCTCAATTCAATTTCAATTCAATTCAATTCAATTCAAGGGGCTTTATTGGCATGGGAAACATGTGTTAACATTGCCAAAGAAAGTAAGGTAAACAATAAAAATTAACAGTAGACATCACACAGTAGACATCACTCTCTCTCTCTCCCTCTCTCTCTCTCTCTCTCTCTCTCTCTCCTCCTATTCCCTCTCTCTCTCTCTCTCTCTCTCTCTCTCTCCCCCTATTCTCTCTCTCTCTCTCTCCTCCTATTCTCTCTCTCTCTCTCTCTCCCTCTCTCTCCTCCTATTCTCTCTCTCTCTCTCCTCCTATTCCCTCTCTCTCTCTCTCCCTCTCTCTCTCCTCCTATTCCCTCTCTCTCTCTCTCTCTCTCTCTTTTGCTTTTTCTATCACTCTTTCTCCTCCCCCCGCTCTCTCTCATTGCCACAGTTGATTAACCTGAAGGAGCAGGCCGGTGGAGAAGGTCTATGTCATGGAGGCCAAGAACAAGCTCAGCACACTGACTCACTGAGGTCTCAGCTAGAGGGTAAGGTATTTCTATGGAAAGAGCAGGAGAAGCCAGTGGAATCATTGCACTACAGCGTTGAACTTCTCATACACACTTTGTCTTGCTCACAGAGAGCAGGAGGAGAGCCAATCAGCTGCAACAGGAGAGAGACCAGGCAGTTCAGAGGCTACAGACTCTACGCCGGCTACACCAGGTAGACGATACATATAGACAGTGTTCCATCAGGTAGACGATACATATAGACAGTGTTCCATCAGGTAGACGATACATATAGACAGTGTTCCATCAGGTAGACGATACATATAGACAGTGTTCCATCAGGTAGACGATACATATAGACAGTGTTCCATCAGGTAGACGATACATATAGACAGTGTTCCATCAGGTAGACTATACACAGACAGTGTTCCATCAGGTAGACTATACATATAGACAGTGTTCCATCAGGTAGACGATACATATAGACAGTGTTCCATCAGGTAGACGATACATATAGACAGTGTTCCATCAGGTAGACGATACATATAGACAGTGTTCCATCAGGTAGACGATACATATAGACTGTGTTCCATCAGGTAGACGATACATATAGACAGTGTTCCATCAGGTAGACTATACACAGACAGTGTTCCATCAGGTAGACTATACATATAGACAGTGTTCCATCAGGTAGGCGATACATATAGACAGTGTTCCATCAGGTAGACTATACATATAGACAGTGTTCCATCAGGTGCGATACATATAGACAGTGTTCCATCAGGTAGACTATACACAGACAGTGTTCCATCAGGTAGACTATACATATAGACAGTGTTCCATCAGGTAGACTATACATATAGACAGTGTTCCATCAGGTAGGCGATACATATAGACAGTGTTCCATCAGGTAGACTATACACAGACAGTGTTCCATCAGGTAGACTATACATATAGACAGTGTTCCATCAGGTAGGCGATACATATAGACAGTGTTCCATCAGGTAGACGATACATATAGACAGTGTTCCATCAGGTAGACGATACATATAGACAGTGTTCCATCAGGTAGACGATACATATAGACAGTGTTCCATCAGGTAGACTACACATATAGACAGTGTTCCATCAGGTAGACGATACATATAGACAGTGTTCCATCAGGTAGACTATACATATAGACAGTGTTCCATCAGGTAGACTATACATATAGACAGTGTTCCATCAGGTAGACGTTCCATCAGGGGATACATACATATAGACAGTGTTCCATCAGGTAGACTATACACAGACAGTGTTCCATCAGGTAGACTATACATATAGACAGTGCTCATCAGGTAGACTATACATACACAGACAGTGTTCCATCAGGTAGACTATACACAGACAGTGTTCCATCAGGTAGACTATACACACAGACAGTGTTCCATCAGGTAGACTATACATATAGACAGTGTTCCATCAGCTAGACTATACATATAGACAGTGTTCCATCAGGTAGACTATACATATAGACAGTGTTCCATCAGGTAGACTATACATATAGACAGTGTTCCATCAGGTAGACTATACACAGACAGTGTTCCATCAGGTAGACTATACATATAGACAGTGTTCCATCAGGTAGACTATACATATAGACAGTGTTCCATCAGGTAGACTATACATATAGACAGTGTTCCATCAGGTAGACTATACATATAGACAGTGTTCCATCAGGTAGACGATACATATAGACAGTGTTCCATCAGGTAGACTATACACAGACAGTGTTCCATCAGGTAGACTATACATATAGACAGTGTTCCATCAGGTAGACTATACATATAGACAGTGTTCCATCAGGTAGACTATACACAGACAGTGTTCCATCAGGTAGACTATACATATAGACAGTGTTCCATCAGGTAGACTATACATATAGACAGTGTTCCATCAGGTAGACTATACATATAGAGAGTGTTCCATCAGGTAGACTATACATATAGACAGTGTTCCATCAGGTAGACTATACACAGACAGTGTTCCATCAGGTAGACTATACACAGACAGTGTTCCATCAGGTAGACTATACATATAGACAGTGTTCCATCAGGTAGACGATACATATAGACAGTGTTCCATCAGGTAGACTATACATATAGACAGTGTTCCATCAGGTAGACGATACATATAGACAGTGTTCCATCAGGTAGACTATACACAGACAGTGTTCCATCAGGTAGACTATACATATAGACAGTGTTCCATCAGGTAGACTAGTGTTACATATAGACAGTGTTCCATCAGGTAGACAATACATATAGACAGTGTTCCATCAGGTAGACTATACACAGACAGTGTTCCATCAGGTAGACTATACATATAGACAGTGTTCCATCAGGTAGACTATACATATAGACAGTGTTCCATCAGGTAGACAGAGTGTTCCACATATAGACAGTGTTCCATCAGGTAGACTATACATATAGACAGTGTTCCATCAGGTAGACGATACATATAGACAGTGTTCCATCAGGTAGACTATACATATAGACAGTGTTCCATCAGGTAGACTATACATATAGACAGTGTTCCATCAGGTAGACGATACATATAGACAGTGTTCCATCAGGTAGACTATACATATAGACAGTGTTCCATCAGGTAGACTATACATATAGACAGTGTTCCATCAGGTAGACGATACATATAGACAGTGTTCCATCAGGTAGACTATACACAGACAGTGTTCCATCAGGTAGACTATACATATAGACAGTGCTCCATCAGGTAGACTATACACACAGACAGTGTTCCATCAGGTAGACTATACACAGACAGTGTTCCATCAGGTAGACTATACACACAGACAGTGTTCCATCAGGTAGACTATACATATAGACAGTGTTCCATCAGGTAGACTATACATATAGACAGTGTTCCATCAGGTAGACTATACATATAGACAGTGTTCCATCAGGTAGACTATACAGGTAGATATAGACAGTGTTCCATCAGGTAGACTATACACAGACAGTGTTCCATCAGGTAGACTATACATATAGACAGTGTTCCATCAGGTAGACAATACATATAGACAGTGTTCCATCAGGTAGACTATACATATAGACAGTGTTCCATCAGGTAGACTATACATATAGACAGTGTTCCATCAGGTAGACTATACATATAGACAGTGTTCCATCAGGTAGACTATACACAGACAGTGTTCCATCAGGTAGACTATACATATAGACAGTGTTCCATCAGGTAGACTATACATATAGACAGTGTTCCATCAGGTAGACTATACACAGACAGTGTTCCATCAGGTAGACTATACATACAGACAGTGTTCCATCAGGTAGACTATACATATAGACAGTGTTCCATCAGGTAGACTATACATATAGAGAGTGTTCCATCAGGTAGACTATACATATAGACAGTGTTCCATCAGGTAGACTATACACAGACAGTGTTCCATCAGGTAGACTATACATATAGACAGTGTTCCATCAGGTAGACTATACATATAGACAGTGTTCCATCAGGTAGAGGATACATATAGACAGTGTTCCATCAGGTAGACTATACATATAGAAAGTGTTCCATCAGGTAGACTTTACACAGACAGTGTTCCATCAGGTAGACTATACATATAGACAGTGTTCCATCAGGTAGACTATACACAGACAGTGTTCCATCAGGTAGACTATACACAGACAGTGTTCCATCAGGTAGACTATACATATAGACAGTGTTCCATCAGGTAGACTATACAGACAGTGTTCCACATATAGACAGTGTTCCATCAGGTAGACTATACACAGACAGTGTTCCATCAGGTAGAGTGTTCCATATACACAGACAGTGTTCCATCAGGTAGACTATACATATAGACAGTGTTCCATCAGGTAGACGATACATATAGACAGTGTTCCATCAGGTAGACTATACATATAGACAGTGTTCCATCAGGTAGACGATACATATAGACAGTGTTCCATCAGGTAGACTATACACAGACAGTGTTCCATCAGGTAGACTATACATATAGACAGTGTTCCATCAGGTAGACTATACATATAGACAGTGTTCCATCAGGTAGACTATACATATAGACAGTGTTCCATCAGGTAGACTATACATATAGAGACAGTGTTCCATCAGGTAGACTATACATATAGTGTTCCATATAGACAGTGTTCCATCAGGTAGACTATACATATAGACAGTGTTCCATCAGGTAGACTATACATATAGACAGTGTTCCATCAGGTAGACTATACATATAGACAGTGTTCCATCAGGTAGACTATACATATAGACAGTGTTCCATCAGGTAGACTATACATATAGACAGTGTTCCATCAGGTAGACTATACACAGACAGTGTTCCATCAGGTAGACGATACATATAGACAGTGTTCCATCAGGTAGACTATACATATAGACAGTTTTACATCAGGTAGACTATACACAGACAGTGTTCCATCAGGTAGACTATACATATAGACAGTGTTCCATCAGGTAGACTATACATATAGACAGTGTTCCATCGGGTAGACTATACATATAGACAGTGTTCCATCAGGTAGACTATACATATAGGCAGTGTTCCATCAGGTAGACTATACATATAGACAGTGTTCCATCAGGTAGACTATACACAGACAGTGTTCCATCAGGTAGACTATACACAGACAGTGTTCCATCAGGTAGACTATACATATAGACAGTGTTCCATCAGGTAGACTATACACAGACAGTGTTACATCAGGTAGACTATACATATAGACAGTGTTCCATCAGGTAGACTATAGATATAGACAGTGTTCCATCAGGTAGACTATACATATAGACAGTTTTCCATCAGGTAGACTATACATATAGACAGTGTTCCATCAGGTAGACGATACATATAGACAGTGTTCCATCAGGTAGACTATACACAGACAGTGTTCCATCAGGTAGACTATACACAGACAGTGTTCCATCAGGTAGACTATACACAGACAGTGTTCCATCAGGTAGACTATACATATAGACAGTGTTCCATCAGGTAGACGATACATATAGACAGTGTTCCATCAGGTAGACTATACACAGACAGTGTTCCATCAGGTAGACTATACATATAGACAGTGTTCCATCAGGTAGACTATACACAGACAGTGTTCCATCAGGTAGACGATACATATAGACAGTGTTCCATCAGGTAGACTATACATATAGACAGTGTTCCATCAGGTAGACTATACATATAGACAGTGTTCCATCAGGTAGACTATACACAGACAGTGTTCCATCAGGTAGACTATACACAGACAGTGTTCCATCAGGTAGACGATACATATAGACAGTGTTCCATCAGGTAGACTATACATATAGACAGTGTTCCATCAGGTAGACTATACACAGACAGTGTTCCATCAGGTAGACTATACACAGACAGTGTTCCATCAGGTAGACTATACACAGACAGTGTTCCATCAGGTAGACGATACATATAGACAGTGTTCCATCAGGTAGACTATACATATAGACAGTGTTCCATCAGGTAGACGATACATATACACAGTGTTCCATCAGGTAGACGATACATATAGACAGTGTTCCATCAGGTAGACTATACACAGACAGCGTTCCACACTCTAGTTCGAGAAACCTTTAGCTTGGTCCCAGATTGTTTTTTTAAGGCATACCAAATGCCAAATATCTGTGACCAGGCAAGGGTTAAACACTACCATGTCTCCTTAACGCTCCTGAGGAAAGAGTCAGTTTATCCAGACAATATGAGTCATGCCTTTCCTTATCTACAGGCTACGGAACAGAAAGCAGCTGCTGGCAGCAGGAAAGAGAGAACGGTTTGTGTGGATAACATAGTGAACCAGGATAAACAGAGAAGACTGGTAACAGAACAGGTACAGTAGACTGTTAGAACAGGTACAGTAGACTGTTAGAACAGGTACAGTAGACTGTTAGAACAGGTACAGTAGACTGTTAGAACAGGTACGGTAGACTGTTAGAACAGGTATAGTAGACTGTTAGAACAGGTACAGTAGACTGTTAGAACAGGTACAATAGACTGTTAGAACAGGTACAGTAGACTGTTAGAACAGGTACAGTAGACTGTTAGAACAGTATAGTAGACGGTAGACTGTTAGAACAGGTATAGTAGACTGTTAGAACAGGTACAGTAGACTGTTAGAACAGACTGTTAGAACAGGTACGGTAGACTGTTAGAACAGGTACAGTAGACTGTTAGAACAGGTACAGTAGACTGTTAGAACAGGTACGGTAGACTGTTAGAACAGAACAGGCAGTAGACTGTTAGAACAGAACAGGTACAGTAGACTGTTAGAACAGGTACAGTAGACTGTTAGAACAGGTACAGTAGACTGTTAGAACAGGTACAGTAGACTGTTAGAACAGAACAGGTACAGTAGACTGTTAGAACAGGTACAGTAGACTGTTAGAACAGAACAGGTACAGTAGACTGTTACAGTACAGAGACTGTTAGAACAGAACAGGTACAGTAGACTGTTAGACTGTTAGAACAGAACAGGTACAGTAGACTGTTAGAACAGGTACAGTAGACTGTTAGAACAGAACAGGTACAGTAGACTGTTAGAACAGAACAGGTACAGTAGACTGTTAGAACAGAACAGGTACAGTAGACTGTTAGAACAGGTACAGTAGACTGTTAGAACAGGTACAGTAGACTGTTAGAACAGAACAGGTACAGTAGACTGTTAGAACAGGTACAGTAGGTTAGAACAGTAGACTGTTAGAACAGAACAGGTACAGTAGACTGTTAGAACAGAACAGGTACGGTAGACTGTTAGAACAGAACAGGTACAGTAGACTGTTAGAACAGGTACAGTAGACTGTTAGAACAGGTACAGTAGACTGTTAGAACAGAACAGGTACAGTAGACTGTTAGTAGACTGTTAGAACAGGTACAGTAGACTGTTAGAACAGAACAGGTACAGTAGACTGTTAGAACAGGTACAGTAGACTGTTAGAACAGGTACAGTAGACTGTTAGAACAGAACAGGTAGAACAGTAGACTGTTAGAACAGAACAGGTACAGTAGACTGTTAGAACAGGTACAGTAGACTGTTAGAACAGAACAGGTACAGTAGACTGTTAGAACAGGTACAGTAGACTGTTAGAACAGGTACGGTAGACTGTTAGAACAGAACAGGTACAGTAGACTGTTAGAACAGGTACGGTAGACTGTTAGAACAGAACAGGTACAGTAGACTGTTAGAACAGAACAGGTACAGTAGACTGTTAGAACAGGTACAGTAGACTGTTAGAACAGGTACAGTAGACTGTTAGAACAGAACAGGTACAGTAGACTGTTAGAACAGAACAGGTACAGTAGACTGTTAGAACAGGTACAGTAGACTGTTAGAACAGAACAGGTACAGTAGACTGTTAGAACAGGTACAGTAGACTGTTAGAACAGGTACAGTAGACTGTTAGAACAGGTACAGTAGACTGTTAGAACAGGTACGGTAGACTGTTAGAACAGAACAGGTACAGTAGACTGTTGGAACAGGTACAGTAGACTGTTAGAACAGGTACAGTAGACTGTTAGAACAGAACAGGTACAGTAGACTGTTAGAACAGGTACAGTAGACTGTTAGAACAGAACAGGTACAGTAGACTGTTAGAACAGAACAGGTACAGTAGACTGTTAGAACAGGTACAGTAGACTGTTAGAACAGGTACAGTAGACTGTTAGAACAGAACAGGTACAGTAGACTGTTAGAACAGGTACAGTAGACTGTTAGAACAGGTACAGTAGACTGTTAGAACAGGTACAGTAGACTGTTAGAACAGGTACAGTAGACTGTTAGAACAGGTACAGTAGACTGTTAGAACAGGTACAGTAGACTGTTAGAACAGGTACAGTAGACTGTTAGAACAGGTACAGTAGACTGTTAGAACAGGTACAGTAGACTGTTAGAACAGGTACAGTAGACTGTTAGAACAGAACAGGTACAGTAGACTGTTAGAACAGGTACAGTAGACTGTTAGAACAGGTACAGTAGACTGTTAGAACAGGTACAGTAGACTGTTAGAACAGGTACAGTAGACTGTTAGAACAGGTACAGTAGACTGTTAGAACAGAACAGGTACAGTAGACTGTTAGAACAGGTACAGTAGACTGTTAGAACAGGTACAGTAGACTGTTAGAACAGGTACAGTAGACTGTTAGAACAGGTACAGTAGACTGTTAGAACAGGTACAGTAGACTGTTAGAACAGAACAGGTACGGTAGACTGTTAGAACAGGTACGGTAGACTGTTAGAACAGAACAGGTACAGTAGACTGTTAGAACAGGTACGGTAGACTGTTAGAACAGAACAGGTACAGTAGACTGTTGGAACAGGTACAGCAGACTGTTAGAACAGGTACAGTAGACTGTTAGAACAGAACAGGTACAGTAGACTGTTAGAACAGGTACAGTAGACTGTTAGAACAGGTACAGTAGACTGTTAGAACAGAACAGGTACAGTAGACTGTTAGAACAGGTACAGTAGACTGTTAGAACAGGTACAGTAGACTGTTAGAACAGGTACAGTAGACTGTTAGAACAGGTACAGTAGACTGTTAGAACAGGTACAGTAGACTGTTAGAACAGGTACAGTAGACTGTTAGAACAGGTATAGTAGACTGTTAGAACAGGTACAGTAGACTGTTAGAACAGGTACAGTAGACTGTTAGAACAGGTACAGTAGACTGTTAGAACAGAACAGGTACAGTAGACTGTTAGAACAGGTACAGTAGACTGTTAGAACAGGTACAGTAGACTGTTAGAAAAGGTACAGTAGACTGTTAGAACAGAACAGGTACAGTAGACTGTTAGAACAGAACTGTTAGAACAGGTACAGTAGACTGTTAGAACAGGTACGGTAGACTGTTAGAACAGAACAGGTACAGTAGACTGTTAGAACAGGTACAGTAGACTGTTAGAACAGGTACAGTAGACTGTTAGAACAGGTACAGTAGACTGTTAGAACAGAACAGGTACAGTAGACTGTTAGAACAGGTACAGTAGACTGTTAGAACAGGTACAGTAGACTGTTAGAACAGGTACAGTAGACTGTTAGAACAGGTACAGTAGACTGTTAGAACAGAACAGGTACAGTAGACTGTTAGAACAGGTACAGTAGACTGTTAGAACAGGTACAGTAGACTGTTAGAACAGAACAGGTACAGTAGACTGTTAGAACAGGTACAGTAGACTGTTAGAACAGGTACAGTAGACTGTTAGAACAGAACAGGTACAGTAGACTGTTAGAACAGGTACAGTAGACTGTTAGTAGACTGTTAGAACAGGTACAGTAGACTGTTAGAACAGAACAGGTACAGTAGACTGTTAGAACAGGTACAGTAGACTGTTAGAACAGGTACAGTAGACTGTTAGAACAGGTACAGTAGACTGTTAGAACAGGTACAGTAGACTGTTAGAACAGAACAGGTACAGTAGACTGTTAGAACAGAACAGGTACAGTAGACTGTTAGAACAGGAACAGTAGACTGTTAGAACAGAACAGGTACAGTAGACTGTTAGAACAGGTACAGTAGACTGTTAGAACAGGTACAGTAGACTGTTAGAACAGGTACAGTAGACTGTTAGAACAGGTACAGTAGACTGTTAGAACAGAACAGGTACAGTAGACTGTTAGAACAGGTACAGTAGACTGTTAGAACAGAACAGGTACAGTAGACTGTTAGAACAGAACAGGTACAGTAGACTGTTAGAACAGGTACAGTAGACTGTTAGAACAGGTACAGTAGACTGTTAGAACAGAACAGGTACAGTAGACTGTTAGAACAGGTACAGTAGACTGTTAGAACAGAACAGGTACAGTAGACTGTTAGAACAGGTACAGTAGACTGTTAGAACAGAACAGGTACAGTAGACTGTTAGAACAGGTACAGTAGACTGTTAGAACAGGTATAGTAGACTGTTAGAACAGGTACAGTAGACTGTTAGAACAGGTACAGTAGACTGTTAGAACAGGTACGGTAGACTGTTAGAACAGAACAGGTACAGTAGACTGTTAGAACAGGTACAGTAGACTGTTAGAACAGGTACAGTAGACTGTTAGAACAGGTACAGTAGACTGTTAGAACAGGTACAGTAGACTGTTAGAACAGAACAGGTACAGTAGACTGTTAGAACAGGTACAGTAGACTGTTAGAACAGGTACAGAGACAGAACAGGTACAGTAGACTGTTAGAACAGGTACAGTAGACTGTTAGAACAGGTACAGTAGACTGTTAGAACAGAACAGGTACAGTAGACTGTTAGAACAGGTACAGTAGACTGTTAGAACAGAACAGAACAGAACAGGTACAGTAGACTGTTAGAACAGGTACAGTAGACTGTTAGAACAGAACAGGTACAGTAGACTGTTAGAACAGGTACAGTAGACTGTTAGAACAGGTACAGTAGACTGTTAGAACAGAACAGGTACAGTAGACTGTTAGAACAGGTACAGTAGACTGTTAGAACAGAACAGGTACAGTAGACTGTTAGAACAGGTACAGTAGACTGTTAGAACAGGTACGGTAGACTGTTAGAACAGAACAGGTACAGTAGACTGTTAGAACAGGTACAGTAGACTGTTAGAACAGAACAGGTACAGTAGACTGTTAGAACAGGTACAGTAGACTGTTAGAACAGAACAGGTACAGTAGACTGTTAGAACAGGTACAGTAGACTGTTAGAACAGGTACAGTAGACTGTTAGAACAGGTACGGTAGACTGTTAGAACAGGTACAGTAGACTGTTTAGTAGACTGTTAGAACAGAACAGGTACAGTAGACTGTTAGAACAGGTACAGTAGACTGTTAGAACAGAACAGGTACAGTAGACTGTTAGAACAGAACAGGTACAGTAGACTGTTAGAACAGAACAGGTACAGTAGACTGTTAGAACAGAACAGGTACAGTAGACTGTTAGAACAGAACAGGTACAGTAGACTGTTAGAACAGGTACAGTAGACTGTTAGAACAGGTACAGTAGACTGTTAGAACAGAACAGGTACAGTAGACTGTTAGAACAGGTACAGTAGACTGTTAGAACAGGTACAGTAGACTGTTAGAACAGGTACAGTAGACTGTTAGAACAGAACAGTAGACTGTTAGAACAGAACAGTAGACTGTTAGAACAGAACAGGTACAGTAGACTGTTAGAACAGGTACAGTAGACTGTTAGAACAGGTACATTAGACTGTTAGAACAGGTACAGTAGACTGTTAGAACAGAACAGGTACAGTAGACTGTTAGAACAGGTACAGTAGACTGTTAGAACAGGTACAGTAGACTGTTAGAACAGGTACAGTAGACTGTTAGAACAGGTACAGTAGACTGTTAGAACAGGTACGGTAGACTGTTAGAACAGAACAGGTACAGTAGACTGTTAGAACAGGTACAGTAGACTGTTAGAACAGGTACAGTAGACTGTTAGAACAGAACAGGTACAGTAGACTGTTAGAACAGGTACAGTAGACTGTTACAGTAGACTGTTAGAACAGGTACAGTAGACTGTTAGAACAGAACAGGTACAGTAGACTGTTAGAACAGGTACAGTAGACTGTTAGAACAGAACAGGTACAGTAGACTGTTAGAACAGGTACAGTAGACTGTTAGAACAGGAACAGGTACAGTAGACTGTTAGAACAGGTACAGTAGACTGTTAGAACTGTTAGAACAGGTACAGTAGACTGTTAGAACAGGTACAGTAGACTGTTAGAACAGGTACGGTAGACTGTTAGAACAGAACAGGTACAGTAGACTGTTAGAACAGGTACAGTAGACTGTTAGAACAGAACAGGTACAGTAGACTGTTAGAACAGAACAGGTACAGTAGACTGTTAGAACAGGTACAGTAGACTGTTAGAACAGGTACAGTAGACTGTTACAGTAGACTGTTAGAACAGGTACAGTAGACTGTTAGAACAGAACAGGTACAGTAGACTGTTAGAACAGAACAGGTACAGTAGACTGTTAGAACAGGTACAGTAGACTGTTAGAACAGAACAGGTACAGTAGACTGTTAGAACAGGTACAGTAGACTGTTAGAACAGGTACAGTAGACTGTTAGAACAGGTACAGTAGACTGTTAGAACAGGTACAGTAGACTGTTAGAACAGGTACAGTAGACTGTTAGAACAGAACAGGTACAGTAGACTGTTAGAACAGGTACAGTAGACTGTTAGAACAGGTACAGTAGACTGTTAGAACAGGTACAGTAGACTGTTAGAACAGTAGACTGTTAGAACAGAACAGGTACAGTAGACTGTTAGAACAGGTACAGTAGACTGTTAGAACAGAACAGGGTACAGTAGACTGTTAGAACAGAACAGGTACAGTAGACTGTTAGAACAGGTACAGTAGACTGTTAGAACAGGTACAGTAGACTGTTAGAACAGGTACGGTAGACTGTTAGAACAGAACAGGTACAGTAGACTGTTAGAACAGGTACAGTAGACTGTTAGAACAGGTACAGTAGACTGTTAGAACAGGTACAGTAGACTGTTAGAACAGGTACGGTAGACTGTTAGAACAGAACAGGTACAGTAGACTGTTAGAACAGGTACGGTAGACTGTTAGAACAGAACAGGTACAGTAGACTGTTAGAACAGGTACAGCAGACTGTTAGAACAGGTACAGTAGACTGTTAGAACAGGTACAGTAGACTGTTAGAACAGGTACAGTAGACTGTTAGAACAGGTACAGTAGACTGTTAGAACAGAACAGGTACAGTAGACTGTTAGAACAGGTACAGTAGACTGTTAGAACAGAACAGGTAGACTGTTAGTAGAACAGGTGTAGACTGTTAGAACAGGTACAGTAGACTGTTAGAACAGGTACAGTAGACTGTTAGAACAGGTACAGTAGACTGTTAGAACAGAACAGGTACAGTAGACTGTTAGAACAGAACACAGACTGTTAGAACAGAACAGGTACAGTAGACTGTTAGAACAGGTACAGTAGACTGTTAGAACAGGTACAGTAGACTGTTAGAACAGAACAGTAGACTGTACAGTAGACTGTTAGAACAGAACAGGTACAGTAGACTGTTAGAACAGGTACAGTAGACTGTTAGAACAGAACAGGTACAGTAGACTGTTAGAACAGGTACAGTAGACTGTTAGAACAGGTACAGTAGACTGTTAGAACAGGTACGGTAGACTGTTAGAACAGGTACAGTAGACTGTTAGAACAGGTACAGTAGACTGTTAGAACAGGTACAGTAGACTGTTAGAACAGGTACAGTAGACTGTTAGAACAGAACAGGTACAGTAGACTGTTAGAACAGGTACAGTAGACTGTTAGAACAGGTACAGTAGACTGTTAGAACAGGTACAGTAGACTGTTAGAACAGGTACAGTAGACTGTTAGAACAGGTATAGTAGACTGTTAGAACAGGTACAGTAGACTGTTAGAACAGGTACAGTAGACTGTTAGAACAGGTACGGTAGACTGTTAGAACAGAACAGGTACAGTAGACTGTTAGAACAGGTACAGTAGACTGTTAGAACAGGTACAGTAGACTGTTAGAAAAGGTACAGTAGACTGTTAGAACAGAACAGTAGACTGTTAGAACAGGTACAGTAGACTGTTAGAACAGGTACAGTAGACTGTTAGAACAGGTACAGTAGACTGTTAGAACAGGTACAGTAGACTGTTAGAACAGGTACGGTAGACTGTTAGAACAGAACAGGTACAGTAGACTGTTAGAACAGGTACGGTAGACTGTTAGAACAGAACAGGTACAGTAGACTGTTAGAACAGGTACAGTAGACTGTTAGAACAGGTACAGTAGACTGTTAGAACAGGTACGGTAGACTGTTAGAACAGGTACGGTAGACTGTTAGAACAGAACAGGTACAGTAGACTGTTAGAACAGGTACAGTAGACTGTTAGAACAGAACAGGTACAGTAGACTGTTAGAACAGGTACAGTAGACTGTTAGAACAGGTACAGTAGACTGTTAGAACAGAACAGGTACAGTAGACTGTTAGAACAGGTACAGTAGACTGTTAGAACAGGTACAGTAGACTGTTAGAACAGAACAGGTACAGTAGACTGTTAGAACAGGTACAGTAGACTGTTAGAACAGAACAGAACAGTACAGTAGACTGTTAGAACAGGTACAGTAGACTGTTAGAACAGGTACAGTAGACTGTTAGAACAGAACAGGTACAGTAGACTGTTAGAACAGGTACAGTAGACTGTTAGAACAGAACAGGTATAGTAGACTGTTAGAACAGGTACAGTAGACTGTTAGAACAGGTACAGTAGACTGTTAGAACAGGTACGGTAGACTGTTAGAACAGAACAGGTACAGTAGACTGTTAGAACAGGTACAGTAGACTGTTAGAACAGGTACAGTAGACTGTTAGAACAGGTACAGTAGACTGTTAGAACAGAACAGGTACAGTAGACTGTTAGAACAGAACAGGTACAGTAGACTGTTAGAACAGAACAGGTACAGTTAGAACAGGTACAGTAGACTGTTAGAACAGGTACAGTAGACTGTTAGAACAGAACAGGTACAGTAGACTGTTAGAACAGGTACAGTAGACTGTTAGAACAGGTATAGTAGACTGTTAGAACAGGAACAGTAGACTGTTAGAACAGTACAGTAGACTGTTAGAACAGTACGGTAGACTGTTAGAACAGGTACAGTAGACTGTTAGAACAGGTACAGTAGACTGTTAGAACAGGTACAGTAGACTGTTAGAACAGAACAGGTACAGTAGACTGTTAGAACAGAACAGGTACAGTAGACTGTTAGAACAGGTACAGTAGACTGTTAGAACAGAACAGGTACAGTAGACTGTTAGAACAGGTACAGTAGACTGTTAGAACAGGTACAGTAGACTGTTAGAACAGAACAGGTACAGTAGACTGTTAGAACAGGTACAGTAGACTGTTAGAACAGGTACAGTAGACTGTTAGAACAGAACAGGTACAGTAGACTGTTAGAACAGGTACAGTAGACTGTTAGAACAGAACAGGTACAGTAGACTGTTAGAACAGGTACAGTAGACTGTTAGAACAGGTACAGTAGACTGTTAGAACAGGTACAGTAGACTGTTAGAACAGGTACAGTAGACTGTTAGAACAGAACAGGTACAGTAGACTGTTAGAACAGAACAGGTACAGTAGACTGTTAGAACAGAACAGGTACAGTAGACTGTTAGAACAGAACAGGTACAGTAGACTGTTAGAACAGGTACAGTAGACTGTTAGAACAGAACAGGTACAGTAGACTGTTAGAACAGGTACAGTAGACTGTTAGAACAGGTATAGACAGAACAGGTACTGTTAGAACAGAACAGGTACAGTAGACTGTTAGAACAGGTACAGTAGACTGTTAGAACAGGTACAGTAGACTGTTAGAACAGAACAGGTACAGTAGACTGTTAGAACAGAACAGGTACAGTAGACTGTTAGAACAGGTACAGTAGACTGTTAGAACAGGTACAGTAGACTGTTAGAACAGAACAGGTACAGTAGACTGTTAGAACAGGTACAGTAGACTGTTAGAACAGGTACAGTAGACTGTTAGAACAGGTACGGTAGACTGTTAGAACAGGTACGGTAGACTGTTAGAACAGAACAGGTACAGTAGACTGTTAGAACAGGTACAGTAGACTGTTAGAACAGGTACAGTAGACTGTTAGAACAGGTACGGTAGACTGTTAGAACAGAACAGGTACAGTAGACTGTTAGAACAGGTACAGTAGACTGTTAGAACAGGTACAGTAGACTGTTAGAACAGAACAGGTACAGTAGACTGTTAGAACAGGTACAGTAGACTGTTAGAGGTACAGTAGGTTAGAACAGGTACAGTAGACTGTTAGTACAGTAACAGAACAGGTACAGTAGACTGTTAGAACAGGTACAGTAGACTGTTAGAACAGGTACAGTAGACTGTTAGAACAGGTAGTAGACTGTTAGAACAGAACAGGTACAGTAGACTGTTAGAACAGGTACAGACTGTTAGAACAGGTACGGTAGACTGTTAGAACAGAACAGGTTAGAACAGTAGACTGTTAGAACAGAACAGGTACAGTAGACTGTTGGAACAGGTACAGTAGACTGTTAGAACAGGTACAGTAGACTGTTAGAACAGAACAGGTACAGTAGACTGTTAGAACAGGTACAGTAGACTGTTAGAACAGGTACAGTAGACTGTTAGAACAGGTACAGTAGACTGTTAGAACAGGTACAGTAGACTGTTAGAACAGAACAGGTACAGTAGACTGTTAGAACAGGTACAGTAGACTGTTAGAACAGACAGTAGACTGTTAGAACAGGTACAGTAGACTGTTAGAACAGAACAGGTACAGTAGACTGTTAGAACAGGTACAGTAGACTGTTAGAACAGGTACAGTAGACTGTTAGAACAACAGACTGTTAGAACAGGTACAGTAGACTGTTAGAACAGAACAGGTACAGTAGACTGTTAGAACAGGTACAGTAGACTGTTAGAACAGGTACAGTAGACTGTTAGAACAGAACAGGTACAGTAGACTGTTAGAACAGGTACAGTAGACTGTTAGAACAGAACAGGTACAGTAGACTGTTAGAACAGGTACAGTAGACTGTTAGAACAGAACAGGTACAGTAGACTGTTAGAACAGAACAGGTACAGTAGACTGTTAGAACAGGTACAGTAGACTGTTAGAACAGGTACAGTAGACTGTTAGAACAGAACAGGTACAGTAGACTGTTAGAACAGGTACAGTAGACTGTTAGAACAGGTACAGTAGACTGTTAGAACAGAACAGTAGACTGTTAGAACAGAACAGGTACAGTAGACTGTTAGAACAGGTACAGTAGACTGTTAGAACAGGTACATTAGACTGTTAGAACAGAACAGGTACAGTAGACTGTTAGAACAGGTACAGTAGACTGTTTGAACAGGTACAGTAGACTGTTAGAACAGGTACAGTAGACTGTTAGAACAGAACAGGTACAGTAGACTGTTAGAACAGGTACAGTAGACTGTTAGAACAGGTACAGTAGACTGTTAGAACAGGTACAGTAGACTGTTAGAACAACAGGTACAGTAGACTGTTAGAACAGGTACAGTAGACTGTTAGAACAGAACAGGTACAGTAGACTGTTAGAACAGAACAGGTACAGTAGACTGTTAGAACAGGTTAGACTGTTAGAACAGGTACAGTAGACTGTTAGAACAGAACAGGTACAGTAGACTGTTAGAACAGGTACAGTAGACTGTTAGAACAGAACAGGTACAGTAGACTGTTAGAACAGAACAGGTACAGTAGACTGTTAGAACAGAACAGGTACAGTAGACTGTTAGAACAGGTACAGTAGACTGTTAGAACAGAACAGGTACAGTAGACTGTTAGAACAGGTACAGTAGACTGTTAGAACAGGTACAGTAGACTGTTAGAACAGAACAGACTGTTAGAACAGGTACAGTAGACTGTTAGAACAGAACAGGTACAGTAGACTGTTAGAACAGGTACAGTAGACTGTTAGAACAGGTACAGTAGACTGTTAGAACAGAACAGGTACAGTAGACTGTTAGAACAGGTACAGTAGACTGTTAGAACAGAACAGGTACAGTAGACTGTTAGAACAGGTACAGTAGACTGTTAGAACAGGTACAGTAGACTGTTAGAACAGGTACAGTAGACTGTTAGAACAGGTACAGTAGACTGTTAGAACAGGTACAGTAGACTGTTAGAACAGGTACAGTAGACTGTTAGAACACAGGTAGAACAGTAGACTGTTAGAACAGGTACAGTAGACTGTTAGAACAGGAACACAGTAGACTGTTAGAACAGGTACAGTAGACTGTTAGAACAGAACAGGTACAGTAGACTGTTAGAACAGGTACAGACTGTTTAGTAGACTGTTAGAACAGGTACAGTAGACTGTTAGAACAGGTACAGTAGACTGTTAGAACAGGTACGGTAGACTGTTAGAACAGAACAGGTACAGTAGACTGTTAGAACAGGTACAGTAGACTGTTAGAAGAACAGGTACAGTAGACTGTTAGAACAGGTACAGTAGACTGTTAGAACAGGTACAGTAGACTGTTAGAACAGAACAGGTACAGTAGACTGTTAGAACAGGTACAGTAGACTGTTAGAACAGAACAGGTACAGTAGACTGTTAGAACAGGTACAGTAGACTGTTAGAACAGGTACAGTAGACTGTTAGAACAGGTACAGTAGACTGTTAGAACAGGTACAGTAGACTGTTAGAACAGAACAGGTACAGTAGACTGTTAGAACAGAACAGGTACAGTAGACTGTTAGAACAGGTACAGTAGACTGTTAGAACAGGTACAGTAGACTGTTAGAACAGGTACGGTAGACTGTTAGAACAGAACAGGTACAGTAGACTGTTAGAACAGGTACAGTAGACTGTTAGAACAGGTATAGTAGACTGTTAGAACAGGTACAGTAGACTGTTAGAACAGGTACAGTAGACTGTTAGAACAGGTACAGACTGTTAGAACAGGTACAGTAGACTGTTAGAACAGAACAGGTACAGTAGACTGTTAGAACAGGTACAGTAGACTGTTAGAACAGGTACAGTAGACTGTTAGAACAGGTACAGTAGACTGTTAGAACAGGTACAGTAGACTGTTAGAACAGAACAGGTACAGTAGACTGTTAGAACAGAACAGGTACAGTAGACTGTTAGAACAGAACAGTAGTACAGTTAGAAACTGTTAGAACAGGTACAGTAGACTGTTAGAACAGAACAGGTACAGTAGACTGTTAGAACAGGTACAGTAGACTGTTAGAACAGGTACAGTAGACTGTTAGAACAGGTACAGTAGACTGTTAGAACAGGTACAGTAGACTGTTAGAACAGGTACAGTAGACTGTTAGAACAGGTACAGTAGACTGTTACAGGTTAGACTGTTAGAACAGGTACAGTAGACTGTTAGAACAGAACAGGTACATTAGACTGTTAGAACAGGTACAGTAGACTGTTAGAACAGGTACAGTAGACTGTTAGAACAGGTACGGTAGACTGTTAGAACAGGTACGGTAGACTGTTAGAACAGAACAGGTACAGTAGACTGTTAGAACAGGTACAGTAGACTGTTAGAACAGGTACAGTAGACTGTTAGAACAGGTACAGTAGACTGTTTACAGTAGACTGTTAGAACAGGTACAGTAGACTGTTAGAACAACAGTAGACTGTTAGAACAGGTACAGTAGACTGTTAGAACAGGTACAGTAGACTGTTAGAACAGAACAGGTACAGTAGACTGTTAGAACAGGTACAGTAGACTGTTAGAACAGGTACAGTAGACTGTTAGAACAGAACAGGTACAGTAGACTGTTAGAACAGGTACAGTAGACTGTTAGAACAGGTACAGTAGACTGTTAGAACAGGTACAGTAGACTGTTAGAACAGGTACAGTAGACTGTTAGAACAGGTACAGTAGACTGTTAGAACAGGTACAGTAGACTGTTAGAACAGAACAGGTACAGTAGACTGTTAGAACAGGTACAGTAGACTGTTAGAACAGGTATAGTAGACTGTTAGAACAGGTACAGTAGACTGTTAGAACAGGTACAGTAGACTGTTAGAACAGGTACAGTAGACTGTTAGAACAGGTACAGTAGACTGTTAGAACAGGTACAGTAGACTGTTAGAACAGAACAGGTACAGTAGACTGTTAGAACAGGTACAGTAGACTGTTAGAACAGAACAGGTACAGTAGACTGTTAGAACAGAACAGGTACAGTAGACTGTTAGAACAGAACAGGTACAGTAGACTGTTAGAACAGAACAGGTACAGTAGACTGTTAGAACAGGTACAGTAGACTGTTAGAACAGGTATAGTAGACTGTTAGAACAGGTACAGTAGACTGTTAGAACAGGTACAGTAGACTGTTAGAACAGAACAGGTACAGTAGACTGTACGACTGTTAGAACAGAACAGGTACAGTAGACTGTTAGAACAGGTACGGTAGACTGTTAGAACAGGTACAGTAGACTGTTAGAACAGGTACAGTAGACTGTTAGAACAGGTACAGTAGACTGTTAGGTACGGTAGACTGTTAGAACAGAACAGGTACAGTAGACTGTTAGAACAGGTACGGTAGACTGTTAGAACAGGTACAGTAGACTGTTAGAACAGGTACAGTAGACTGTTAGAACAGGTACAGTAGACTGTTAGAACAGGTACAGTAGACTGTTAGAACAGGTACAGTAGACTGTTAGAACAGGTACAGTAGACTGTTAGAACAGAACAGGTACAGTAGACTGTTAGAACAGGTACAGTAGACTGTTAGAACAGAACAACAGTAGAGAACAGGTACAGTAGACTGTTAGAACAGGTACAGTAGACTGTTAGAACAGAACAGGTACAGTAGACTGTTAGAACAGGTACAGTAGACTGTTAGAACAGAACAGGTACAGTAGACTGTTAGAACAGGTACAGTAGACTGTTAGAACAGGTACAGTAGACTGTTAGAACAGAACAGGTACAGGTAGACTGTTAGAACAGGTACAGTAGACTGTTAGAACAGAACAGGTACAGTAGACTGTTAGAACAGGTACAGACTGTTAGAACAGGTACAGTAGACTGTTAGAAGTAGACTGTTAGAACAGGTACAGTAGACTGTTAGAACAGGTACAGTAGACTGTTAGAACAGGTACAGTAGACTGTTAGAACAGGTACAGTAGACTGTTAGAACAGGTACAGTACACTGTAGACTGTTAGAACAGGTACAGTAGACTGTTAGAACAGAACAGGTACAGTAGACTGTTAGAACAGGTACAGTAGACTGTTAGAACAGGTACAGTAGACAGAACAGGTACAGTAGACTGTTAGAACAGAACAGGTACAGTAGACTGTTAGAACAGGTACAGTAGACTGTTAGAACAGGTATAGTAGACTGTTAGAACAGGTACAGTAGACTGTTAGAACAGGTACAGTAGACTGTTAGAACAGGTACGGTAGACTGTTAGAACAGAACAGGTACAGTAGACTGTTAGAACAGGTACGGTAGACTGTTAGAACAGAACAGGTACAGTAGACTGTTAGAACAGGTACAGTAGACTGTTTACAGTAGACTGTTAGAACAGAACAGGTACAGTAGACTGTTAGAACAGGTACAGTAGACTGTTAGAACAGGTACAGTAGACTGTTAGAACAGGTACAGTAGACTGTTAGAACAGGTACAGTAGACTGTTAGAACAGGTACAGTAGACTGTTAGAACAGGTACAGTAGACTGTTAGAACAGGTACAGTAGACTGTTAGAACAGGTTAGAACGGTAGACTGTTAGAACAGAACAGGTACAGTAGACTGTTAGAACAGGTACAGTAGACTGTTAGAACAGGTACAGTAGACTGTTAGAACAGGTACAGTAGACTGTTAGAACAGGAACAGGTAGACTGTTAGAACAGGTACAGTAGACTGTTAGAACAGAACAGGTACAGTAGACTGTTAGTAGACTGTTAGAACAGGTACAGTAGACTGTTTACAGTAGACTGTTAGAACAGGTACAGTAGACTGTTAGAACAGAACAGGTACAGTAGACTGTTAGAACAGGTACAGTAGACTGTTAGAACAGGTACAGTAGACTGTTAGAACAGGTACAGTAGACTGTTAGAACAGGTACAGTAGACTGTTAGAACAGGTACAGTAGACTGTTAGAACAGGTACAGTAGACTGTTAGAACAGAACAGGTACAGTAGACTGTTAGAACAGGTACAGTAGACTGTTAGAACAGAACAGGTACAGTAGACTGTTAGAACAGAACAGGTACAGTAGACTGTTAGAACAGGTACAGTAGACTGTTAGAACAGGTACAGTAGACTGTTAGAACAGGTACAGTAGACTGTTAGAACAGGTACAGTAGACTGTTAGAACAGGTACAGTAGACTGTTAGAACAGGTACAGTAGACTGTTAGAACAGGTACAGTAGACTGTTAGAACAGGTACAGTAGACTGTTAGAACAGAACAGTAGACTGTTAGAACAGAACAGGTACAGTAGACTGTTAGAACAGGTACAGTAGACTGTTAGAACAGGTACAGTAGACTGTTAGAACAGGTACAGTAGACTGTTAGAACAGGTACAGTAGACTGTTAGAACAGAACAGGTACAGTAGACTGTTAGAACAGGTACAGTAGACTGTTAGAACAGGTACAGTAGACTGTTAGAACAGGTACGGTAGACTGTTAGAACAGGTACGGTAGACTGTTAGAACAGAACAGGTACAGTAGACTGTTAGAACAGGTACAGTAGACTGTTAGAACAGAACAGGTACAGTAGACTGTTAGAACAGAACAGGTAGAACAGTAGACTGTTAGAACAGAACAGGTACAGTAGACTGTTAGAACAGGTACAGTAGACTGTTAGAACAGGTACAGTAGACTGTTAGAACAGGTACAGTAGACTGTTAGAACAGGTACAGTAGACTGTTAGAACAGGTACAGTAGACTGTTAGAACAGGTACAGTAGACTGTTAGAACAGGTACAGTAGACTGTTAGAACAGAACAGGTACAGTAGACTGTTAGAACAGAACAGGTACAGTAGACTGTTAGAACAGGTACAGTTAGAACTGTTAGAACAGGTACAGTAGACTGTTAGAACAGAACAGGTACAGTAGACTGTTAGAACAGGTACAGTAGACTGTTAGAACAGGTACAGTAGACTGTTAGAACAGGTACAGTAGACTGTTAGAACAGGTACATTAGACTGTTAGAACAGAACAGGTACAGTAGACTGTTAGAACAGGTACAGTAGACTGTTAGAACAGGTACAGGTACAGTAGACTGTTAGAACAGGTACAGTAGACTGTTAGAACAGGTACAGTAGACTGTTAGAACAGGTACAGTAGACTGTTAGAACAGGTACAGTAGACTGTTAGAACAGGTACAGTAGACTGTTAGAACAGAACAGGTACAGTAGACTGTTAGAACAGGTACAGTAGACTGTTAGAACAGGTACAGTAGACTGTTAGAACAGGTACAGTAGACTGTTAGAACAGAACAGGTACAGTAGACTGTTAGAACAGGTACAGTAGACTGTTAGAACAGAACAGGTACAGTAGACTGTTAGAACAGGTACAGTAGACTGTTAGAACAGGTACAGTAGACTGTTAGAACAGGTACAGTAGACTGTACAGTAGACTGTTAGAACAGAACAGGTACAGTAGACTGTTAGAACAGAACAGGTACAGTAGACTGTTAGAACAGAACAGGTACAGTAGACTGTTAGAACAGGTACAGTAGACTGTTAGAACAGAACAGGTACAGTAGACTGTTAGAACAGGTACAGTAGACTGTTAGAACAGGTACAGTAGACTGTTAGAACAGAACAGGTACAGTAGACTGTTAGAACAGGTACAGTAGACTGTTAGAACAGGTACAGTAGACTGTTAGAACAGAAGGTACAGTAGACTGTTAGAACAGGTACAGTAGACTGTTAGAACAGGTACAGTAGACTGTTAGAACAGGTACAGTAGACTGTTAGAACAGAACAGGTACAGTAGACTGTTAGAACAGAACAGGTACAGTAGACTGTTAGAACAGGTACAGTAGACTGTTAGAACAGAACAGGTACAGTAGACTGTTAGAACAGGTACAGTAGACTGTTAGAACAGAACAGTAGACTGTTACAGTAGACTGTTAGAACAGGTACAGTAGACTGTTAGAACAGGTACAGTAGACTGTTAGAACAGGTACAGAACTGTTAGAACAGGTAGACTGTTAGAACAGGTACAGTAGACTGTTAGAACAGAACAGGTACAGTAGACTGTTAGAACAGGTACAGTAGACTGTTAGAACAGAACAGGTACAGTAGACTGTTAGAACAGAACAGGTACAGTAGACTGTTAGAACAGAACAGGACAGTAGACTGTTGTTATTAACAGAACAGGTACAGTAGACTGTTAGAACAGGTACAGTAGACTGTTAGAACAGGTACAGTAGACTGTTAGAACAGAACAGTAGACTGTTAGAACAGGTACAGTAGACTGTTAGAACAGGTACAGTAGACTGTTAGAACAGAACAGGTACAGTAGACTGTTAGAACAGGTACAGTAGACTGTTAGAACAGAACAGGTACAGTAGACTGTTAGAACAGGTACGGTAGACTGTTAGAACAGGTACAGTAGACTGTTAGAACAGGTACAGTAGACTGTTAGAACAGGTAGACTGTTAGTAGACTGTTAGAACAGGTACAGTAGACTGTTAGAACAGGTACAGTAGACTGTTAGAACAGGTACAGTAGACTGTTAGAACAGAACAGGTACAGTAGACTGTTAGAACAGGTACAGTAGACTGTTAGAACAGAACAGGTACAGTAGACTGTTAGAACAGGTACAGTAGACTGTTAGAACAGAACAGGTACTGTAGACTGTTAGAACAGAACAGGTACAGTAGACTGTTAGAACTGTTAGAACAGGTACAGTAGACTGTTAGAACAGGTACAGTAGACTGTTAGAACAGGTACAGTAGACTGTTAGAACAGGTACAGTAGACTGTTAGAACAGGTACAGTAGACTGTTAGAACAGAACAGGTACAGTAGACTGTTAGAACAGGTACAGTAGACTGTTAGAACAGAACAGGTACAGTAGACTGTTAGAACAGGTACAGTAGACTGTTAGAACAGGTACAGTAGACTGTTAGAACAGGTACAGTAGACTGTTAGAACAGAACAGGTACAGTAGACTGTTAGAACAGAACAGGTACAGTAGACTGTTAGAACAGGTACAGTAGACTGTTAGAACAGGTACAGTAGACTGTTAGAACAGGTACAGTAGACTGTTAGAACAGGTACAGTAGACTGTTAGAACAGGTACAGTAGACTGTTAGAACAGGTACAGTAGACTGTTAGAACAGGTACAGTAGACTGTTAGAACAGGTACAGTAGACTGTTAGAACAGAACAGGTACAGTAGACTGTTAGAACAGGTACAGTAGACTGTTAGAACAGGTACAGTAGACTGTTAGAACAGGTACAGTAGACTGTTAGAACAGGTACAGTAGACTGTTAGAACAGGTACAGTAGACTGTTAGAACAGGTACAGTAGACTGTTAGAACAGGTACAGTAGACTGTTAGAACAGAACAGGTACAGTAGACTGTTAGAACAGAACAGGTACAGTAGACTGTTAGAACAGGTACAGTAGACTGTTAGAACAGAACAGGTACAGTAGACTGTTAGAACAGGTACAGTAGACTGTTAGAACAGGTACAGTAGACTGTTAGAACAGAACAGGTACGGTAGACTGTTAGAACAGGTACAGTAGACTGTTAGAACAGTACAGTAGACTGTTAGAACAGGTACAGTAGACTGTTAGAACAGTACAGGTACAGTAGACTGTTAGAACAGAACAGGTACAGTAGACTGTTAGAACAGAACAGGTACAGTAGACTGTTAGAACAGGTACAGTAGACTGTTAGAACAGGTACAGTAGACTGTTAGAACAGGTACAGTAGACTGTTAGAACAGGTACGGTAGACTGTTAGAACAGAACAGGTACAGTAGACTGTTAGAACAGGTACAGTAGACTGTTAGAACAGAACAGGTACAGTAGACTGTTAGAACAGGTACAGTAGACTGTTAGAACAACAGAGACTGTTAGAACAGGTACAGTAGACTGTTAGAACAGAACAGGTACAGTAGACTGTTACAGTAGACTGTTAGAACAGAACAGGTACAGTAGACTGTTAGAACAGAACAGACTGTACAGTAGACTGTTAGAACAGGTACAGTAGACTGTTAGAACAGGTACAGTAGACTGTTAGAACAGAACAGGTACAGTAGACTGTTAGAACAGGTACAGTAGACTGTTAGAACAGGTACAGTAGACTGTTAGAACAGGTACAGTAGACTGTTAGAACAGGTACAGTAGACTGTTAGAACAGGTACAGTAGACTGTTAGAACAGGTACAGTAGACTGTTAGAACAGGTACAGTAGACTGTTAGAACAGAACAGGTACAGTAGACTGTTAGAACAGGTACAGTAGACTGTTAGAACAGGTACAGTAGACTGTTAGAACAGGTACAGTAGACTGTTAGAACAGGTACAGTAGACTGTTAGAACAGACTGTTAGAACAGTAGAGACTGTTAGAACAGAACAGGTACAGTAGACTGTTAGAACAGGTACAGTAGACTGTTAGAACAGAACAGGTACAGTAGACTGTTAGAACAGGTACAGTAGACTGTTAGAACAGAACAGGTACAGTAGACTGTTAGAACAGGTACAGTAGACTGTTAGAACAGGTACAGTAGACTGTTAGAACAGGTACAGTAGACTGTTAGAACAGGTACAGTAGACTGTTAGAACAGGTACAGTAGACTGTTAGAACAGGTACGGTAGACTGTTAGAACAGAACAGGTACAGTAGACTGTTAGAACAGGTACAGTAGACTGTTGGAACAGAACAGGTACAGTAGACTGTTAGAACAGGTAGACTAGACTGTTAGAACAGGTACAGCAGACTGTTAGAACAGGTACAGTAGACTGTTAGAACAGGTACAGTAGACTGTTAGAACAGGTACAGTAGACTGTTAGAACAGGTACAGTAGACTGTTAGAACAGGTACAGTAGACTGTTAGAACAGGTACAGTAGACTGTTAGAACAGAACAGGTACAGTAGACTGTTAGAACAGGTACAGTAGACTGTTAGAACAGGTACAGTAGACTGTTAGAACAGAACAGTAGACTGTTACAGTAGACTGTTAGAACAGGTACAGTAGACTGTTAGAACAGGTACAGTAGACTGTTAGAACAGGTACAGTAGACTGTTAGTAAATGTACAGTAGACTGTTAGAACAGAACAGGTACAGTAGACTGTTAGAACAGGTACAGTAGACTGTTAGAACAGGTACAGTAGACTGTTAGAACAGAACAGGTACAGTAGACTGTTAGAACAGAACAGTAGACTGTTAGAACAGAACAGGTACAGTAGACTGTTAGAACAGAACAGGTACAGTAGACTGTTAGAACAGGTACAGTAGACTGTTAGAACAGGTAGACAGTAGAACTGTACAGTAGACAGAACAGGTACAGTAGACTGTTAGAACAGGTACAGTAGACTGTTAGAACAGGTACAGTAGACTGTTAGAACAGGTACAGTAGACTGTTAGAACAGAACAGGTACAGTAGACTGTTAGAACAGGTACAGACTGTTACAGTAGACTGTTAGAACAGAACAGGTACAGTAGACTGTTAGAACAGGTACAGTAGACTGTTAGAACAGAACAGGTACAGTAGACTGTTTAGAACTGTTAGAACAGGTACAGTAGACTGTTAGAACAGGAACAGTAGACTGTTAGAACAGGTACAGTAGACTGTTAGAACTGTTAGAACAGGTACAGTAGACTGTTAGAACAGGTACAGTAGACTGTTAGAACAGGTACAGTAGACTGTTAGAACAGGTACAGTAGACTGTTAGAACAGAACAGGTACAGTAGACTGTTAGAACAGGTACAGTAGACTGTTAGAACAGGTACAGTAGACTGTTAGAACAGGTACAGTAGACTGTTAGAACAGGTACAGTAGACTGTTAGAACAGGTACAGTAGACTGTTAGAACAGGTACAGTAGACTGTTAGAACAGGTACAGTAGACTGTTAGAACAGGTACAGTAGACTGTTAGAACAGGTACAGTAGACTGTTAGAACAGGTACAGTAGACTGTTAGAACAGGTACAGTAGACTGTTAGAACAGGTACAGTAGACTGTTAGAACAGAACAGGTACAGTAGACTGTTAGAACAGGTACAGTAGACTGTTAGAACAGGTACAGTAGACTGTTAGAACAGGTACAGTAGACTGTTAGAACAGAACAGTAGACTGTTACAGTAGACTGTTAGAACAGAACAGGTACAGTAGACTGTTAGAACAGGTACAGTAGACTGTTAGAACAGGTACAGTAGACTGTTAGAACAGGTACAGTAGACTGTTAGAACAGAACAGGTACAGTAGACTGTTAGAACAGGTACAGTAGACTGTTAGAACAGAACAGGTACAGTAGACTGTTAGAACAGGTACAGTAGACTGTTAGAACAGAACAGGTACAGTAGACTGTTAGAACAGGTACAGTAGACTGTTAGAACAGAACAGGTACAGTAGACTGTTAGAACAGGTACAGGTTACAGTAGACTGTTAGAACAGAACAGGTACAGTAGACTGTTAGAACAGAACAGGTACAGTAGACTGTTAGAACAGGTACAGTAGACTGTTAGAACAGGTACATTAGACTGTTAGAACAGGTACAGTAGACTGTTAGAACAGAACAGGTACAGTAGACTGTTAGAACAGGTACAGTAGACTGTTAGAACAGGTACAGTAGACTGTTAGAACAGGTACAGTAGACTGTTAGAACAGGTACAGTAGACTGTAGAACAGAACAGTAGACAGTACAGTAGACTGTTAGAACAGGTACAGTAGACTGTTAGAACAGGTACAGTAGACTGTTAGAACAGAACAGGTACAGTAGACTGTTAGAACGGGTACGGTAGACTGTTAGAACAGAACAGGTACAGTAGACTGTTAGAACAGGTACGGTAGACTGTTAGAACAGAACAGGTACAGTAGACTGTTAGAACAGGTACAGTAGACTGTTAGAACAGGTACAGTAGACTGTTAGAACAGGTACAGTAGACTGTTAGAACAGGTACAGTAGACTGTTAGAACAGAACAGGTACAGTAGACTGTTAGAACAGGTACAGTAGACTGTTAGAACAGAACAGGTACAGTAGACTGTTAGAACAGGTACAGTAGACTGTTAGAACAGAACAGGTACAGTAGACTGTTAGAACAGAACAGGTACAGTAGACTGTTAGAACAGAACAGGTACAGTAGACTGTTAGAACAGAACAGGTACAGTAGACTGTTAGAACAGGTACAGTAGACTGTTAGAACAGGTACAGTAGACTGTTAGAACAGAACAGGTACAGTAGACTGTTAGAACAGGTACAGTAGACTGTTAGAACAGGTACAGTAGACTGTTAGAACAGAACAGTAGACTGTTAGAACAGAACAGGTACAGTAGACTGTTAGAACAGGTACAGTAGACTGTTAGAACAGAACAGTAGACTGTTAGAACAGGTACAGTAGACTGTTAGAACAGGTACAGTAGACTGTTAGAACAGAACAGGTACAGTAGACTGTTAGAACAGGTACAGTAGACTGTTAGAACAGAACAGGTACAGTAGACTGTTAGAACAGGTACAGTAGACTGTTAGAACAGAACAGGTACAGTAGACTGTTTGAACAGAACAGGTACAGTAGACTGTTAGAACAGGTACAGTAGACTGTTAGAACAGGTACAGTAGACTGTTAGAACAGGTACAGTAGACTGTTAGAACAGAACAGGTACAGTAGACTGTTAGAACAGGTACAGTAGACTGTTAGAACAGAACAGGTACAGTAGACTGTTAGAACAGGTACAGTAGACTGTTAGAACAGAACAGGTACAGTAGACTGTTAGAACAGAACAGGTACAGTAGACTGTTAGAACAGGTACAGTAGACTGTTAGAACAGAACAGGTACAGTAGACTGTTAGAACAGAACAGGTACAGTAGACTGTTAGAACAGAACAGGTACAGTAGACTGTTAGAACAGAACAGGTACAGTAGACTGTTAGAACAGGTACAGTAGACTGTTAGAACAGGTACAGTAGACTGTTAGAACAGGTACAGTAGACTGTTAGAACAGAACAGGTACAGTAGACTGTTAGAACAGAACAGGTACAGTAGACTGTTAGAACAGAACAGGTACAGTAGACTGTTAGAACAGGTACAGTAGACTGTTAGAACAGGTACAGTAGACTGTTAGAACAGGTACAGTAGACTGTTAGAACAGGTACAGTAGACTGTTAGAACAGGTACAGTAGACTGTTAGAACAGGTACATTAGACTGTTAGAACAGGTACAGTAGACTGTTAGAACAGGTACAGTAGACTGTTAGAACAGGTACGGTAGACTGTTAGAACAGGTACGGTAGACTGTTAGAACAGGTACAGTAGACTGTTAGAACAGGTACAGTAGACTGTTAGAACAGGTACAGTAGACTGTTAGAACAGGTACAGTAGACTGTTAGAACAGGTACAGTAGACTGTTAGAACAGGTACAGGTAGACTGTTAGAACAGGTACAGCAGACTGTTAGAACAGTAGACTGTTAGAACAGGTACAGTAGACTGTTAGAACAGGTACAGTAGACTGTTAGAACAGGTACAGTAGACTGTTAGAACAGAACAGGTACAGTAGACTGTTAGAACAGGTACAGTAGACTGTTAGAACAGAACAGGTACAGTAGACTGTTAGAACAGAACAGGTACAGTAGACTGTTAGAACAGAACAGGTACAGTAGACTGTTAGAACAGGTACAGTAGACTGTTAGAACAGGTAGAACAGGTACAGTAGACTGTTAGAACAGGTACAGTAGACTGTTAGAACAGAACAGGTACAGTAGACTGTTAGAACAGAACAGGTACAGTAGACTGTTAGAACAGAACAGGTACAGTAGACTGTTAGAACAGGTACAGTAGACTGTTAGAACAGGTACAGTAGACTGTTAGAACAGGTACAGTAGACTGTTAGAAAAGGTACAGTAGACTGTTAGAACAGAACAGGTACAGTAGACTGTTAGAACAGGTACAGTAGACTGTTAGAACAGGTACGGTAGACTGTTAGAACAGGTACGGTAGACTGTTAGAACAGAACAGGTACAGTAGACTGTTAGAACAGGTACAGTAGACTGTTAGAACAGGTACAGTAGACTGTTAGAACAGGTACAGTAGACTGTTAGAACAGGTACAGTAGACTGTTAGAACAGAACAGGTACAGTAGACTGTTAGAACAGGTACAGTAGACTGTTAGAACAGAACAGGTACAGTAGACTGTTAGAACAGGTACAGTAGACTGTTAGAACAGAACAGGTACAGTAGACTGTTAGAACAGGTACAGTAGACTGTTAGAACAGGTACAGTAGACTGTTAGAAAAGGTACAGTAGACTGTTAGAACAGAACAGGTACAGTAGACTGTTAGAACAGGTACAGTAGACTGTTAGAACAGAACAGGTACAGAGACTGTTAGAACAGGTACAGTAGACTGTTAGAACAGGTACAGTAGACTGTTAGAACAGAACAGGTACAGTAGACTGTTAGAACAGGTACAGTAGACTGTTAGAACAGGTACAGTAGACTGAACAGGTACAGTAGACTGTTAGAACAGGTACAGTAGACTGTTAGAACAGGTACGGTAGACTGTTAGAACAGGTACGGTAGACTGTTAGAACAGAACAGGTACAGTAGACTGTTAGAACAGGTACGGTAGACTGTTAGAACAGAACAGGTACAGTAGACTGTTGGAACAGGTACAGCAGACTGTTGGAACAGGTACAGTAGACTGTTAGAACAGAACAGGACTGTTAGAACAGGTACATTAGACTGTTAGAACAGGTACAGTAGACTGTTAGAACAGAACAGGTACAGTAGACTGTTAGAACAGGTACAGTAGACTGTTAGAACAGAACAGGTACAGTAGACTGTTAGAACAGGTACAGTAGACTGTTAGAACAGAACAGGTACAGTAGACTGTTAGAACAGAACAGGTACAGTAGACTGTTAGAACAGGTACAGTAGACTGTTAGAACAGAACAGGTAGTAGACTGTTAGAACAGGTACAGTAGACTGTTAGAACAGGTACAGTAGACTGTTAGAACAGGTACAGTAGACTGTTAGAACAGGTACAGTAGACTGTTAGAACAGGTACAGTAGACTGTTAGAACAGGTACAGTAGACTGTTAGAACAGAACAGGTACAGTAGACTGTTAGAACAGGTACAGTAGACTGTTAGAACAGAACAGGTACAGTAGACTGTTAGAACAGAACAGGTACAGTAGACTGTTAGAACAGAACAGGTACAGTAGACTGTTAGAACAGAACAGGTACAGTAGACTGTTAGAACAGGTACAGTAGACTGTTAGAACAGGTACAGTAGACTGTTAGAACAGGTACAGTAGACTGTTAGAACAGAACAGTAGACTGTTAGAACAGAACAGTAGACTGTTAGAACAGAACAGGTACAGTAGACTGTTAGAACAGGTACAGTAGACTGTTAGAACAGGTACATTAGACTGTTAGAACAGGTACAGTAGACTGTTAGAACAGAACAGGTACAGTAGACTGTTAGAACAGGTACAGTAGACTGTTAGAACAGGGTACAGTAGACTGTTAGAACAGGTACAGTAGACTGTTAGAACAGGTACAGTAGACTGTTAGAACAGGTACAGTAGACTGTTAGAACAGGTACAGTAGACTGTTAGAACAGGTACAGTAGACTGTTAGAACAGGTACAGTAGACTGTTAGAACAACAGTAGGTAGAACAGGGTACAGTAGACTGTTAGAACAGAACAGGTACAGTAGACTGTTAGAACAGGTACAGTAGACTGTTAGAACAGAACAGGTACAGTAGACTGTTAGAACAGAACAGGTACAGTAGACTGTTAGAACAGGTACAGTAGACTGTTAGAACAGAACAGGTACAGTAGACTGTTAGAACAGAACAGGTACAGTAGACTGTTAGAACAGGTACAGTAGACTGTTAGAACAGGCAGTAGACAGGTACAGTAGACTGTTAGAACAGGTTACAGTAGACTGTTAGAACAGAACAGGTACAGTAGACTGTTAGAACAGGTACAGTAGACTGTTAGGAACAGAACAGGTACAGTAGACTGTTAGAACAGAACAGGTACAGTAGACTGTTAGAACAGGTACAGTAGACTGTTAGAACAGGTACAGTAGACTGTTAGAACAGAACAGGTACAGTAGACTGTTAGAACAGGTACAGTAGACTGTTAGAACAGGTACAGTAGACTGTTAGAACAGGTACAGTAGACTGTTAGAACAGGTACGGTAGACTGTTAGAACAGGTACGGTAGACTGTTAGAACAGGTACGGTAGACTGTTAGAACAGAACAGGTACAGTAGACTGTTAGAACAGGTACAGTAGACTGTTAGAACAGAACAGGTACAGTAGACTGTTAGAACAGGTACAGTAGACTGTTAGAACAGAACAGGTACAGTAGACTGTTAGAACAGGTACAGTAGACTGTTAGAACAGGTACAGTAGACTGTTAGAACAGGTACGGTAGACTGTTAGAACAGAACAGGTACAGTAGACTGTTAGAACAGGTACAGTAGACTGTTAGAACAGAACAGGTACAGTAGACTGTTAGAACAGGTTAGAACAGAAGTAGACTGTTAAACAGAACAGGAACACTGTTAGAACAGTACAGTAGACTGTTAGAACAGAACAGGTGTAGACTGTTAGAACAGGTACAGTAGACTGTTAGAACAGGTACAGTAGACTGTTAGAACAGAACACAGTAGACTGTTAGAACAGGTACAGTAGACTGTTAGAACAGGTACAGTAGACTGTTAGAACAGGTACAGTAGACTGTTAGAACAGAGGTACAGTAGGTTAGAACAGGTAGACTGTTAGAACAGAACAGGTACAGTAGACTGTTAGAACAGGTACAGTAGACTGTTAGAACTGTTAGAACAGGTACAGTAGACTGTTAGAACAGGTACAGTAGACTGTTAGAACAGAACAGGTACAGTAGACTGTTAGAACAGGTACAGTAGACTGTTAGAACAGAACAGGTACAGTAGACTGTAGAACAGAACAGGTACAGTAGACTGTTAGAACAGGTACAGTAGACTGTTAGAACAGAACAGGTACAGTAGACTGTTAGAACAGGTACAGTAGACTGTTACAGAACAGAACAGGTACAGTAGACTGTTAGAACAGGTACAGTAGACTGTTAGAACAGAACAGGTACAGTAGACTGTTAGAACAGAACAGGTACAGTAGACTGTTAGAACAGAACAGGAACAGACTGTTAGAACAGAACAGGTACAGTAGACTGTTAGAACAGAACAGGTACAGTAGACTGTTAGAACAGGTACAGTAGACTGTTAGAACAGAACAGTAGACTGTTAGAACAGAACAGGTACAGTAGACTGTTAGAACAGAACAGGTAAAGTAGACTGTTAGAACAGGTACAGTAGACTGTTAGAACAGGTACAGTAGACTGTTAGAACAGAACAGTAGACTGTTAGAACAGAACAGGTACAGTAGACTGTTAGAACAGGTACAGTAGACTGTTAGAACAGAACAGGTACAGTAGACTGTTAGAACAGGTACAGTAGACTGTTAGAACAGGTACAGTAGACTGTTAGAACAGAACAGTAGACTGTTAGAACAGAACAGTAGACTGTTAGAACAGAACAGTAGACTGTTAGAACAGAACAGGTACAGTAGACTGTTAGAACAGGTACAGTAGACTGTTAGAACAGGTACATTAGACTGTTAGAACAGGTAGACCGTTAGAACAGAACAGGTACAGTAGACTGTTAGAACAGGTACAGTAGACTGTTAGAACAGGTACAGTAGACTGTTAGAACAGAACAGGTACAGTAGACTGTTAGAACAGGTACAGTAGACTGTTAGAACAGAACAGGTACAGTAGACTGTTAGAACAGGTACAGTAGACTGTTAGAACAGGTACAGTAGACTGTTAGAACAGGTACAGTAGACTGTTAGAACAGAACAGGTACAGTAGACTGTTAGAACAGGTACAGTAGACTGTTAGAACAGAACAGGTACAGTAGACTGTTAGAACAGGTACAGTAGACTGTTAGAACAGGTACAGTAGACTGTTAGAACAGAACAGTAGACTGTTAGAACAGAACAGGTACAGTAGACTGTTAGAACAGAACAGTAGACTGTTAGAACAGAACAGGTACAGTAGACTGTTAGAACAGGTACAGTAGACTGTTAGAACAGGTACATTAGACTGTTAGAACAGGTACAGTAGACTGTTAGAACAGAACAGGTACAGTAGACTGTTAGAACAGGTACAGTAGACTGTTAGAACAGGTACAGTAGACTGTTAGAACAGGTACAGTAGACTGTTAGAACAGGTACAGTAGACTGTTAGAACAGGTACAGTAGACTGTTAGAACAGGTACAGTAGACTGTTAGAACAGAACAGGTACAGTAGACTGTTAGAACAGGTACAGTAGACTGTTAGAACAGGTACAGTAGACTGTTAGAACAGAACAGGTACAGTAGACTGTTAGAACAGAACAGGTACAGTAGACTGTTAGAACAGGTACAGTAGACTGTTAGAACAGGTACAGTAGACTGTTAGAACAGAACAGGTACAGTAGACTGTTAGAACAGGTACAGTAGACTGTTAGAACAGGTACAGTAGACTGTTAGAACAGGTACAGTAGACTGTTAGAACAGAACAGGTACAGTAGACTGTTAGAACAGAGGTACAGTAGACTGTTAG
>NW_027009804.1:0-20000 GCF_036934945.1 Oncorhynchus masou masou
CCTACCGTAGGACCAGAATACATATATGTGACAATCCATGCCCATTATACCATTGACTCTACTAAAGGTATTTAGACTTTAATTAGATCGGTGAATGGGTTCATGACAAACCTTCACTCCCAGGAGAATATTACTCTGGTTAATGATGAATACAGTTTTCTGAATAGGGGAATACCAGAGAAACTTGGACCAATACCATTGCATAAGAAATGCCAGAAACACCGAGCTTCAAAGTAAAACATTGTTTCACTCTGAACCATGGTAAACAAATAGATAATTAGTGTATGCAATGAGGAAACAGTGCTTTTTCCATTTCTAAGAGACGACACACACACAGCAGGACACCGATATCTACAATGAAACATCTTCCAACATTACTTGAAAGCACATTTTCTGACACAGCAGGTACTGTTTAGGACATTGCAGTAAAGTATTTTTAGAACTGACTGCAAAAACAAAAGTCCTACAAATAACAACTTCAGGTTGTGAGCAAGGACACTTTCCTTTCAAGTGGTCCCCTTAGTGGTTGCTTTAGTGCACACGAACTGTACCAGAAGCACAACCCTTATATAATAACTGGCTTTGTCAATGACTCTGCAAAAACCATCCCCTGTACTGCTTACGTCAGCACTGCAGAGCCATGAAGTGATACCACAACCGCTCCCTCCTGTCTGGATCAGTGTGTGTCTGCTGTTTCACAACACAGCCGCGCGCACACACACACACACACACACACACACACACACACACACACACACACACACACACACACACACACACACACACACACACACACACACACACACACACACACACACACACACACACACACACACACACACACACACACACACACCAATCCCCCAAAGCTTCCTTTTCAAACAGGAAAGTGCAGAGCCAGCTGCCATCACCAGTCCGGCCTTCTAGCTGGCTCCATGTAGGCAGCAGAGGGATAGACTTAGAGACACAGAGACGCTAAAAGCAGAGCCCTTTACTTATTCATGCCTGTGCTGAGAATCAGGGGGCTGTCGTGTCAAAACACACCCGCTTGTGCCTCGACGGCCTCGCCTGACAGTAGAGCAATGAGCACACACTCATTTATGATGCATGAGTTGGGCTATTTTTAGATGGGTTTTTAGCCAGAGTAGAAGTCACAACTGTTTCATAATGCCAGATCATGAGAGTGGATGTAGAAGAGCCACAGTTTGACTAGTTATTGTGTCTACTGCAGACACAATAACTAGGGGGAAATGCATCACTTGCTTAGGCATCTGTTCCTGGAGGTGGAATTTCAGATTGTAACAGCATGAGAACCAAATTTGTACCCATTCTTCCATTGCATTTTCCATAACAAATGCTGAAGGCCAGTACATAAAATGACCTTGTCAGAATCCAAAATTCTCCCCAGAGAAGGTGAGAAAGGCTTGGAATGATTTCCTTCACTTTGGCTCAAGGATTGACTCAAGACCTTTCTCTTTCATGTGAATCACCTTGAAAGTAAGTAGAGGCTTTGTTCTGACGGTCTCCTTTGACGCAAGTTTTGCTGCAGCCTCAGGGCATAAACACAGCTAGCTGCTAACAAAGGTCTAAAGGGTGGCGGTGCAATCGTCTCAATACTGGTGAAACAGGAGGATGAGTCTTGCTGGCGGTGCAAGACGTCTCAATACTGGTGAAACAGGAGGATGAGTCTTGTCTGGCGGTGCAAGACGTCTCAATACTGGTGAAACCCAGAGGATGAGTCTTGTCAATACTTGTCTGGTGAAACAGGAGGATGATGAGTCTTGTCTGGCGGTGCAAGGCGTCTCAATACTGGTGAAACAGGAGGATGAGTCTGGCGGTGCAGACGTCTCTGGTGAAACAGGAGGGATGAGTCTTGTCTGGCGGTGCAAGACCGTCTCAATACTGGTGAAACAGGAGGATGAGTCTTGTCTGGCGGTGCAAGACGTCTCAATACTGGTGAAACAGGAGGATGAGTCTTGTCTGGCGGTGCAAGACGTCTCAATACTGGTGAAACAGGAGGATGAGTCTTGTCCTGGGCGGTGCAAGACGTCTCAATACTGGTGAAACAGGAGGATGAGTCTTGTCTGGCGGTGCAAGACGTCTCAATACTGGTGAAACAGGAGGATGAGTCTTGTCTGGCGGTGCAAGACGACTGGTGAAACAGGAGGATGAGTCTTGTCTGGCGGTGCAAGACGTCTCAATACTGGTGAAACAGGAGGATGAGTCTTGTCTGGCGGTGCAAGACGTCTCAATACTGGTGAAACAGGAGGATGAGTCTTGTCTGGCGGTGAGACGTCTCAATTGTGAAACAGGAGGATGAGTCTTGACTGGTGGTGCAGACGTCTCAATACTGGTAGTCTTGTCTGGCGGTGAAACGTTGAAGAAACAGGAGGATGAGTCTTGTCTGGCGGTGCAAGATCTGACTGCCCTGGTGAACCAGCAATACATCTTGTCTGGCGGTGCATTAGCATCAAACTGGTGCCCCAGGAGGATGACTTGTCTGGCGGTTAGGTCTCCAATACTAGTAGGAAAGCTAAGGATAGCAAGCAAACGTTTCAATCCTGTAGCACAACCTCAAATGAGTTCTGGTGTCCATGGAGAATAGGAGGATGAGTCTTGTCTGCCCATGAGGCTAGGAAACACTGTCACCACCGATAAATCCACTATAACGGTGCAAAAGCATTATGTTGAACCAGGAACCATACTGCCCTTGGTTCTCTCCTGGTCTGACAGCCCTTGCACCAGCAAAAAAACATCCCCAGGCCTCCCCCATTTCTCCTTCACCAAAATCCAGATAGCTGATGTTCTGAAGTTAGGAACCAATATACACAGTTGGAAAGCTAAGGCAGCCAGGCTAAACAATCTTGAATCTCTTTCTAAAAACCTCAAAAAGTTCTGGGACCTGTAAAAGTCCTGTCGATAAGAGGCATTACTGTGCAGCTGTATTCATTGCACTTGCCAAGGCTTTCGAAACACTGTCACCACCATAAATCCACTATAATTGGCAGATTTCCAATAAGCATTATTTCACAAATGATTCCCTTCCCTGGTTCACCTACCCTGGTCAATTCATCCCACGCAACGCGTTCATCCACCTCTGGCCTCCCCATTTCTCCTTCACCAATGAAGTCCAGTTAGCTGATGTTCTGAAAGAGCTGCAAAATCTGGCCCCCCAATGGTGGAACAAACTCAGCCAGGCTAAACAATCTGGACCCTCTCTTTCTAAAATGATCTGCCGAAATTGTTGCAACCCCTAATAATAGCCTGTCGATAAGAGGCATTACTGTGCAGCTGTATTCATTGATCTTGCCAAGTGGCTTTCGACTCTGTCAATTCACCAATTCTTATTGGCAGACTCAACAGCTCTGGTTTACAAATGATTCCTTCCCTGGTTCACCAACTACTTCTCTGATAGAGTTCAGAGTGTCAAATCGGAGGGTCCTGTTGTCGGACCTCTGGCAGTCTCTATAGGGGTGCCACAGGGTTCAATTCTCGGGTCGACTCTCTCTTCTCTGTACACATCAATGATGTCGCTCTTCCTGCTGGTGATTCTCTGATCCACCTCTATGCAGACAACACCATTTTGTATACTTCTGGCCCTTCTTTGGACACTGTGTTAACTAACCTCCAGGCAAGCTTCAATGCCATACCACACACTCCTTCCGTGGCCTCCAACTGCTCTTAAATGCATGTAAAACTAAATGCATGCTCTTCAACTGATCACTGCCTGCACCTGCCTGCCCGTCCAACATCACTACCCAGGACGGTTCTGACTAGAATATGTGGACAACTACAAATACCTAGGTGTCTGTTTAGTCTGTAAACTCTCCTTCCAGACTCACATTAAGCATCTCAATCCAAAATTAAATCTAGAATCGGCTTTCTATTTCACAACAAAGCATCCGTCACTCATGCTGCCAAACATACCCTCGTATAACTGACCATTCTACCGATCCTCGACGATGTCATTTATAAAATAGCCTCCAACACCCTACTCAACAAATTGGATGCAGTCTATCACAGTGCCATCCGTTTTGTCACCAAAGCCCCATCTACTACCCACCACAGCGACCTGTACGCTCTCATATCCTGGCCCTCGCACCTATACATAGCCCATCTGTAAACAGCCCATCCAACTACCTCATCCCATACTGTATTTATTTATTTATCTTGCTCCTTTGCACCCCAGTATCTCTACTTGCACATTCATCTTCTGCACATCTACCATTCCAGTGTTTAATTGCTATATTGTAATTACTTCGCCACCATGGCCTATTTATTGCCTTACCTCCCTTATCTTACCTTATTTGCAGACACTGTATATAGATTTTCTTTCTACTGTATTATTGACTGTATGTTTGTTTATTCCATGTGTAACTCTGTGTTGTTGTATGTGTCGAACTGCTGTGCTTTATCTTGGCCAGGTTGCAGTTGTAAATGAGAACTTGTTGTCAACTAGCCTAGCTGGTTAAATAAAGGTTAAATACATTTTTTTTAAAGAAGTCTCAACACTAATGAAACAGGAGAATGAGGCCATTGACTGGCAGTGCTACTGTGCCATCTCAATAGGACTCATCTTTATGAGGCCATTGACTGGCAGTGCTACTGTGCCATCTCAATAGGACTCTTCTTTATGAGGCCATTGACTGGCAGTGCTACCTCATTTGCCATCTCAATAGGACTCATCTTTATGAGGCCATTGACTGGCAGTGCTACTGTGCCATCTCAATAGGACTCATCTTTATGAGGCCATTGACTGGCAGTGCTACTGTGCCATCTCAATAGGACTCATCTTTATGAGGCCATTGACTGGCAGTGCTACTGTGCCATCTCAATTAGGACTCTTCTTTATGAGGCCATTGACTGGCAGTGCTACTGTGCCATCTCAATAGGACTCTTCTTTATGAGGCCATTGACTGGCAGTGCTACTGTGCCATCTCAATAGGACTCTTCTTTATGAGGCCATTGACTGGCAGTGCTACTGTGCCATCTCAATAGGACCCTTCTTTATGAGGCCATTGACTGGCAGTGCTACTGTGTCATCTCAATAGGACTCTTCTTTATGAGGCCATTGACTGGCAGTGCTACTGTGCCATCTCAATAGGACTCTTCTTTATGAGGCCATTGACTGGCAGTGCTACTGTGCCATCTCAATAGGACTCTTCTTTATGAGGCCATTGACTGGCAGTGCTACTGTGCCATCTCAATAGGACTCTTCTTTATGAGGCCATTGACTGGCAGTGATACTGTGCCATCTCAATAGGACTCTTCTTTATGAGGCCATTGACTGGCAGTGCTACTGTGCCATCTCAATAGGACCCTTCTTTATGAGGCCATTGACTGGCAGTGCTACTGTGCCATCTCAATAGGACTCTTCTTTATGAGCCATTGACTGGCAGTGCTACTGTTATAGGACTCTTCTTTATGAGGCCATTGACTGGCAGTGCTACTGTGCCATCTCAATAGGACTCTTCTTTATGAGGCCATTGACTGGCAGTGCTACTGTGCCATCTCAATAGGACTCTTCTTTATGAGGCCATTGACTGGCAGTGCTACTGTGCCATCTCAATAGGACTCTTCTTTATGAGGCCATTGACTGGCAGTGCTACTGTGCCATCTCAATAGGACTCTTCTTTATGAGGCCATTGACTGGCAGTGCTACTGTGCCATCTCAATAGGACTCTTCTTTATGAGGCCATTGACTGGCAGTGCTACTGTGCCATCTCAATAGGACTCATCTTTATGAGGCCATTGACTGGCAGTGCTACTGTGCCATCTCAATAGGACTCTTCTTTATGAGGCCATTGACTGGCAGTGCTACTGTGCCATCTCAATAGGACTCATCTTTATGAGGCCATTGACTGGCAGTGCTACTGTGCCATCTCAATAGGACTCTTCTTTATGAGGCCATTGGCATAGTTATGAGCCCTTTGTAAAGCAGTGTCCCCCTCTCCTGTTAGGAAGGGAGGGGGGGAGGGGAGCAGTTTTACGACTTTCGTCGTAAATTCCTTGCAGAGACTCGTCTCCCTGACCATGCAATATGGGAGTGAGAGGGTCGCAGTAGAACAAAGGAACTCTCCCGCCAAATTCTACTACATCCCAGAATTTGAGAATGTGGAAACGGTCGGTGGAGAAGCCAGCTACGACCCGGTCCGTCTTGTTTCATGTTTGTGACCTCATGAAAGACAATACAGCACATTACCCTAACTCTGTTTATACAGGTTCCTCAGTTTTGAGGCTTGCATCTAATTCTTGTATACAATGAATGAGTGAAGATTAAACTATTTGATGTAAATGATGTAATGTGATATTTAGTCTAAATGAGAGAATTGTTTTCATAAGTAAACTGATGCTCAATCAGCGGCCACAGCCAAGTGAATAGACATTGGTTGGAAATGATGAACCAACCCTTTTTCTACATTTCAATAAAAGCCCCTGTGATGAAAAGTCACCTTAGGTCCAAATAACGGGAGGACTTGTCCCCACGTTGAAACGGGATAATTCTAATTTCAACTCTACAGACCAGGAAACGTGAGAGCTTGCTCCACACATGACATGGTATGAACTCTGAACTATTGATCTCCTAAAGATGAAGTGCATACTAAACTAGTATATATCAGACTGCAGCTGAAAATATGCTCAAATCTAGTACAAGAACACTGACCGCGGACAAATCTCCAGAGTGAGATGAACCTCTCAGACCACGTGACCCTCTCACACGATGACCCGGATGATTCTACAAAGGACGAGGGCATCATCGACTGAGCAAAACCAGAGCCTCACATCACTAGCTCAACTATTGAAGCCAGCTACATGTAAATACAATGCATTGCTTTTTCGATTGAGCATTAGTGGCATATGTATTTATGACATCAGTATTGAATAGACTCAAGCACACATCCACTCCAACTGTTAGGCAGCCTACTGTAAAAAAACAACTAATAAAACTCCTTAGCACCAAACACAAATCCACACTGTTTCCGCACCAGATGGTCTCTTCCTTCAAATGTTACTTACCATTCCCAATCAGTATTAATTTAGATGGATTTAGCTAGGTCGCCTCCGTAGTGTTGCGGATACCGCTGCCTTGAGAGCTGCCAGGGGACTCGTTGGTTAGCAGACATAACCATGAAAGTTAATGAGCCCCAACGGACTCTTTATGCAAAAAACCTCTCTCTCCATCTCTCTGTCTCTGGCTGAGGATGGGCCTGTTTACCTTCTCAATTAGGCCTTGTAATTTGTCAGGGAGCTGTGACCAACGGAAAGGAAGACTAGTCCCAAGATAGAAGCTCATTTTGGGTGGAATAGTGCCGGTTTGTTTTCCTGGACCCAGATTAAGACTATTCCTGGACTTAAAAGCAATTTCAAAGGAGATTCCCTACAGAATATTTATATTGATTTATCCGGTACGAGGCTTTATCTGGGTCCAGGAAAACAGTCCATCAAGTTTAACAACCAAGCCCAAAAGTTTAAATTGAGAAATTAAATTGGTTTAACATGTTAAATTGATTTGGTTGGTTTAAAGCTGAATTTCAGGATGGAGTTTTTCACACAGTAAACTGCTAACTACCGGACCTTTGACTGTGAAAACACAGTGAGGAGGCAAGTGGGAATCCAGGTCAAAGGTCACCAGGCATCAAAGCAAGTCTTCATTGCTTCTAACAAGCCTATAGTCAACCATCTCCGTAAAGATGCTCCTGTTGGGAGAGAGCACAGTTTCTCTACGTGAGAAGAGATACTGCAGCATGTCGGACCCGTTTGGATGCCGAGAGGACAGGAGAGAAAGTTAGGGCAAAGTTAGGCAGGGGCTTTAGGAAATATGGACTTCCGCATGTTCCAAGGTGTTCCAAAAGTTTTGGGATGAGAATGATTTGAGTGTATCCGTAACGGTGGAAGAGAGAGAGAGAGAGAGAGAGAGAGAGAGAGAGAGAGAGAGAGAGAGAGAGAGAGAGAGAGAGGAGACTGCACAAGAGCCTAGCTCAGTTGAGCGGGAGGCTCCCAAATGAATTTCCTTCCCAGAGCCCATCAGATGTCAGTAGGACTGAGAAATGTCAGGCACTACAATCACACACTGACACACACTGGGTGCATCTCAAATGGCACCCTATTCCCTATATAGTGTAGTATCTTTGACCAGAGCCCTATGAGGTCAATAGTAGTGTATATATAGGGGGAATAGGGTCCATTTAGGATGCAGATCCTGAGGCAGACAGGAAGGAAGCATTAGAGCAGGGGGATTTAGCCTCCCTCCTCCGGGCAAAAAGCAGCCTTCCGTAATTCACTCCTGAAAGATCCTTATCTCGGCTGCTATACCTGGCCTCCTTCCCACGTCTATGGGATCAGAGACTACATATCCCATTATCCCTGAGGTGCCAGACTATGCAACTACGTCCTGCAGTGAAAGTCACGCTGTCATCTTAAAGTTAGGTATGGATTAGTTAGGGGTAGTGAATAGAGCGTAGTACATGCAGGAGGAGACGATCCTGGGTTCAGATAGTATTTGAAATCATTCAAAAACTTTGAGTGTTTGCTCTTGCCTGCCAGAATCAGGTTTATTATGTCAGGGCAAGCTCAATCAAGCTTAGATCAAATATTTTAAATGATTTCAAAGGTGTCTAGTATATAAACCCAGGTCTGGAACAGTTTTGACTGGGCTGAGGCGTACTTCCTCAGTGGTATGGAGGCGAGCAGGCCAGAGTGAAAGTGGGTGAGGGCCTGATCAGAGCCTGGAGGAGTTCCCTCACAGGAAGACAGCACAGTGGACAGTGTGGTCTGGACGTTCTGGATGAGTTGTAGGGGTTTAATGGCACAGGCAGGAGCCCCAGCCAACAACAGTTTGATTAGCTTGGATCTATCAGTCAGTTCACCTCCAGATCAAAGCTGACAGTGTGGTCTGGACAGTGAGATGAGAGTTAACGTGACGAGCCTAGAGGTTATACTGTATTCAGACCGGCCGCTTTGACGGTTGGAAAGTCCCAGATATGATCTGACTCTCTCCTCTGACTGCTACAGAGAACCGCCAACCCTCCAGTATACAAAACAACCGTTTGATGATCAAGTCTAGGAGCACAAAGGAAGACACACCAAGCAAAATATTTGTCTTCCTATTTGATAAATCAACAAGACATTTACTCTGCTGAGACCCTTTCTCTTATTCTGTCCTCCTGTTCGCCTCAGTCAAATAATGACAGTTACCATTTTAGTCGGAACCACAACTGCATAAAAAATAATAATAATAGAACAGATAGGAAATTAAACATACTATCAAACCAAAGATTTTATTAGAAGCTTGAAAAGGTTCTGCCTCCAGATCCGTGGAGTCTGATAATTGAATGAATCTGGGGAGTCCACAGAGTAACCAGCAGAGTACTGCATCAATGTACAGACGTTTCTCAAACTTCCAAGGACACATTCATTGAAGTCTTCTCAGAATCCCCCATATCCCCGCTGTGACATCACCTCCTCACTTCTCTCCCGCTTCTATGATAGCATGTCATCAAATCACAGCTGGACGGAATTAAATCAATGACACATTTCTCTTTCGCCCGGTTTGCGACGGCAGCTTTCTCTCTGTCTGGGAGACTGGAGAGCGTGTCATTTCTGGCGAAGGGCATTCTCGTCTTACATTTGCATCTTGGTAATTTAGCAGACGCTCTTATCCAGAGCGACTTACATTCAGTGCATTCAACAACCACATATCACAGTCACTGCTAGTAAAACCTTCCAGCTATCGTTAAAATCAGTGCTAATATGAAAAACTATTAGAGAGAAACTGTGGAGTTTGATCTGCAACATACCATGTGGATGCAGCAGGCTTTCGCTTCAGCCCAAGCAGTAACACAAACTGGCTCAACTAATCGTATTCTTCAATCAAGAAACCACAGTTTCTCCCATTGGTTTCAATGCAGTCTATAGGGTTGGAGAACAAGCTGTGGTCCAGAAACACACGTACCGCTCCATGTTAAAGTTTCCCAAAGGTACAGATCCAGGATCAGCTTCGCCTCCCCCAATCCTAGCCTTAATCATTAGTGGAGAAAATGCAATAATGATCCAAGATCATCAGCTTGGGGAAATTGCACCCTCCTCCACCAGTAACCCAAATAGTTGTGATGAAGCCACGCCCTTACCTGTCTGCGTCCCCGTGCACCTCCTTGACCACCCTCTGGGTGACCTCTAGCGCTGTGTTCAGGTCAGGGGCGCGACCGACGTTCCGTGAGTATAGGTGAAGACCACCGTCTGTAAGGTACCTATGAAGAAGAAACTACATCACTAAGCTGGGTTGTTTTTGCGACTGTGTGTATCGGGAGTGTGAGTGTGTGTGTTTATTGGGAGTGTGTGTGTGTGTGCATGCCCACGTGTGTGCACACACATTTACAGGGTTGTAATCAGAGATGGCTGATAGGACATGAAAGCACATTAGGTTTAAGCTAATTAGGATCATAATTCAGCTAATCACTTTTTCATCCCTCGGTGCTATACGTTTGGCCCCTACAGTAACTTAATCATAGTTAATGTGGATGGTTCGTTCGGGTGGTGTTCAATAAATCAATTTCATACATGAACAAATAGGATGGGAGAACTAATGCAGGTATGAGTTCCACATGGCACCCTATTCCCTTTATAGTGCACTACTTTATACCAGAGCCCTATGAGGCCTGGTCAAATGTAGTGCACTATATAGGGAATAAGGTGCCATCTGGGACACAGATCATGTGGGTTTTGGGGAAGAGCACTTATCAGTGTTCACAGAGGAAGGTTAAGGGCTAACACAGTGATGTACAATAGATCTGGGGTATTTCTTTCTCACTGAGCGATGTGTCAGCCAGCGCACTATTGAGAGTTGGTATGGAATGTACATGTATGGTGAATTCCTCCCGTCGCAGCTCAATAGCTGTGTGAAAGCCACAACTTCATCGCCCCTCATATGTTCTCCTGTCTCACCCTTCCATTTGGAAGAATCGCGAAGGCCTTGGCAATAACTGTGATTTTTTTCTTCAATAACAGGATTGACCCTGAATGTGTGTGTGTCTGGGGGTGTTGGGAAAAGCAGAAGACACATTTACCTTCTAACCAACGGACAATAAAGAATCTATTCTATTCTGTCGATGGCATAGTCACTTACCCACTGGTGATGTCATCTGTCCTGACGTTCTTCCCCAGGATGTCTCCGTCGCTCATGTACCCTGCCACGTCCATCTCCAGCATCCCCTCCGGCCCTCCTCCCTTCTCCCCCTGCTCGGCCCCTCTGCGCCCCTGCCGTCGCCGCTCGCCTCAGGGGGCACTGTGCACAAACCGGGAGGAGTCGGGTGACCGTGCCGCCCAGTGGCGCCACCGGTGCTGGCACCCGTCCGAGGTGGTGGGACTGTGGTGTAGGTACTGGGCATAGAAGGGGCGTCGCCTGCTTGTAGGCGGGGGCTTGGGGCTGATTGGCCGAGCGCGCCAGGAGGTCATGGGGGCGGGCGACTGGTGATGCTCCGCCCGTTGACCTCTGTGGTCACTGTGCTGTCGAAGGTCGTCTCCAAGGTGCTGAAGAGGGCAGAGAGTTGGAGAGAGCAGAAGAGGGAGAGAGAGAAAGAGAGAGGAAAGAGTGAGGGAGAGGGGAAAAAGAGAGAGAGAGAGACAGAGGAAAAGAGAGAGAGGAGTGAGAGAGGGAGAGAGGGGGAGAGTGAGAAGAGAGCATGATTAGGAAAGTTTAGGGACAGATCAGCTCAGCCCCTGGCACAGCCACAGAGAGGATTTGAGCAGAGAGATCAATACTTTCAGCTCTGCTGACACTTTACAAATATTCCCAATCTTCCCACCAAGGTGAGCTCTGGGGTGAAGTGCAAAACTGATCCAAGATCAGCATCTAGGGTCAACTTCACCCCAAGGTGACAGGAGTTCAGTTTGGAGAGACCCTGTTGAATGACCATACGGTGAACCCATAGCCAGCTCAACACACAGACCCAAATGTCCACTCCCTAAAATATGTTCCTATTAGCATGTGCACTGTTGTATGAAGGATACATTTCTCAGGCAGAAAGATTGGTAGTGTTGTTGCAACGAAGCAGTTTCCCTAAAATGGATGCCACTCGTTACCTCCACACATCACCTACTGTTTGTGTGTGTATATGTGTGTGAGTGTGTCTAGCCTGCTATCTCGTAGCATGACCTTCCTAAAGTTCTATTTCTTTCATGGATAGTTCACTCAGAAACTATGCAAAACGCATAATCACATTTATGCAAAACACAATCTCAGTTTTTGCTCTGTACTGAAAGTGCTATATTGCACACACACACACACACACACACACACACACACACACACGCACACACACACACACACACACACACACACACACACACACACACACACACACACACACACACACACACACACACACACACACAGCTCGAGCTCTCTCTGGTGGAAAGATAACTACATTACACTCATGTCTGGGGTCATCTCCATCATTGGTGTATAATCCACAAATATCAATGTCCTAAAATCTACATGTTCCAATACATTCCATCCTATTCACACTATGGGTGTTTATATCTAATGATTTATAAAACAGGATATAAAACTTGTTTTTGAAGAGATTCAAACTGTATCTAACAAGAGCCAAAGTAAAGATGCTGAGAGAAGCATAACAACAAGATGGATTGTGATGATCATTAGGGACAGATGACATCCATCTCTAACCACTGTCTAACACTGAGACTGATCCATCTCTAACTACTGTCTAACACTGAGACTGATCCATCTCAAACCACTGTCTAACACTGAGACTGATCCATCTCTAACCACTGTCTAACACTGAGACTGATCCATCTCTAACAACTGTCTAACACTGAGACTGATCCATCTCTAACCACTGTCTAACACTGAGACTGATCCATCTCTAACTAATGTCTAACACTGAGACTGATCCATCTCTAACTACTGTCTAACACTGAGACTGATCCATCTCTAACTACTGTCTCTGAGACTGATCCATCTCTAACTAATGTCTAACACTGATCCATCTCTAACCATGTCTACACTATCCATCTCTAACACTGAGACTGATCCATCTCTAACCCCTGTCTAACACTGAGACTGATCCATATTTAACCACTGTCTAACACTGAGACTGATCCATCTCTAACAACTGTCTGAGACTGATCCATCTCTAACCACTGTCTGAGACTGATCCATCTCTAACTACTGTCTGACACTGAGACTGATCCATCTCTAACCACTGTCTAACACAGAGACTGATCCATCTCTAACCACTGTCTAACACTGAGACTGATCCATCTCTAACCACTGTCTAACACAGAGACTGATCCATCTCTAACCACTGTCTAACACTGAGACTGATCCATCTCTAACCACTGTCTGAGAGTGATCCATCTCTAACCACTGTCTAACACTGAGACTGATCCATCTCTAACCACTGACTAACACTGAGACTGATCCATCTCTAACCACTGTCTTAGACTGATCCATCTCTAACCACTGTCTGACAGATGGATCCATCTCTAACCACTGACTGACATTGATGGATCAGTCTCTCCACTCATCAACACACACACACACACACACACACACACACACACACACACACACACACACACACACACACACACACACACACACACACACACACACACACACACACACACGTGTGTAACATATATGTTTCTGCAGTATGTGGACAGAGAGAGAGATAGGGAAGTAGGTTTGTGTTTGTGTGTGTGTGTTTGGAGGGAGAGGAGAGCTGTGACTGTAGCGTTCCAGACCTGGTTGCCAGATCCTGATCAAGTATCCATCAGGTTTCCCCCATAGTGTTTTAGATAACCTGCTGTGGCGTGCCACTGAGCAGGTGTGTTTGATTATTCCTGTGCCAGTGCTGTGTGCAGACAGGCAGGCAGGGTGTGGAAGCCCCATTGTCAGAATGTCACCACTGCCCCCTATGGCACATGTTGGTACCGCAGCTCCAATAATGTAGTCTGAAGCGATTCTCTAAAGCCCTGTTTACACTTGGAGCTAACATGAGTCATGTGACCTGATCTTATCCACATCCTGATTGTGCCCACATTTTCAGAAATTTGTCTCCACATGGTATTACAATGTCTCTCTTATCTGTCCATTGTCTATGCATTGTGATAAGATTTCCTGGTGGCTCCTTCTAGGCAAATTATTTTACAGCTATTCTTTCAAAATAATATGTATTTATTTATTTTATGACACATATTGACGGCATTAGCCAATGGTGCCAGCTGTCAATGAATTTAGGATCAGGATGATTTACATGGCTTCACTGTCCTGATCCATCTACTCTACAATAAGACACAACATGCATGTCTGACTACAGTTCCTGAAGTGATCTATATCAGTGTCTAGGTGGGGTCTGACTACTTCCTGAAGTGATCTAGGTGGGGTCTATCAGTGTCTATATCAGTGGTGGGGTCTGACTACTTCCTGAAGTGATCTATATCAGTGTCTAGTGATCTATATCAGTGTCTAGGTGGGGTCTGACTACTTCCTGAAGTGATCTATATCAGTGTCTAGGTGGGGTCTGACTACTTCCTGAAGTGATCTATATCAGTGTCTAGGTGGGGTCTGACTACTTCCTGAAGTGATCTATATCAGTGTCTAGGTGGGGTCTGACTACTTCCTGAAGTGATCTATATCAGTGTCTAGGTGGGTCTGACTACTTCCTGAAGTGATCTATATCAGTGTCTAGGTGGGGTCTGACTACCTCCTGAAGTGATCTATATCAGTGTCTAGGTGGTCTGACTACTTCCTGGAGTGATCTATATCAGTGTCTGGTGGGGGGGGATGGGGGTCCTACCTCCTGGTGCAGTGTCTAGTGACAGTCCACTATATCAGTGTCTAGGTAGGTCTGACTACCTCCTGAAGTGATCTATATCAGTGTCTAGGTGGGGTCTGACTACTTCCTGAAGTGATCTATATCAGTGTCTAGGTGGGGTCTGACTACTTCCTGAAGTGATCTATATCAGTGTCTCTGGTGGGGGATGGGGCCAGGGCATGAGTCAGTCCACATACAGTAGTAGGTGACAGATCCCTCACAATTCCATGTATCTAATACACTCACACGCTCACACACACACACACACACACACACACACACACACACACACACACACACACACACACACACACACACACACACACACACACACACACACACACACACACACACACACAGTCTCCTGGTACCCTGCGGCCTCCAGGAAGGTGGAAGACTGATATGGTGTCATCACGGAGGCTAACCCACAGTATGGGAGCGGCCCTCTTCCTCTCCAAACCCGGAAATCAATAGTCAGGATGAAACGGGGTGGAAACAGCACAGGAAGAATGGGGGAGGGGTCACAACCTTGATGTGTGTATCCACATTTACAGAGAATATTGTTTTCCCATCGTTGACCTGGAGTGCACTGGTTAAGGTAATATGAAGGACAGTAGAGTAAATATCCTGCCTGTCTGGAGTATGTACTGCATGGACATGGATGGGAGAGCTTCATTCAATAGGTCTGCGTTGGGCTGCCGCTGGTTGAAATGCATGGGGGTGTTGAGGTAGAGCTGTATGTGCGGTGGGCGCCCAGGTTGACAGGTGTTACAGATCAATTGGTGTCACCACTGATGGCGTGAAGGAAATGAGTTTAGCCTGTGCAAGTCTACGTCCCAAATGGCACCCTATTCCCTACAGTGTGCACAGGGCTCTGGTCAAAGTAGTGCACTACAGGGAACAGGGTGCCATTTGAGACACCACTTAAGCCTGCATCTGTGAGAAATCACATGCTCTCCTCAGCACGGTGTATCTGCCCAGCAGATATCCAAACATCGTATCGCTGTGAATAATTGACTCTGCCTATAACGCTGTAAACACCAATTAAACAAACTAGACCGGGTAAAGCTAGTGCATTTAAAATGTCATCCGAGGAGTCAGAATCCCATGGGACTAATACACAGCCACAGTGGAAAGGGATTTTTGGGGGCAATTGTTCTTTTCTTGCAATACGGGGAATTGCCCTTGAAGAGCACAGCGTCTTTTCATATGCGGAAAACATATTTCTCTTCAAATGCCAATCAATACTATTTCTTTCATTCCGTCTGGGTGTAGGTTGGACAGAGCATCAAACATGGGCTTTGATCGATACAGATTATCTGTGGTGGTGTGGCAACGTCTGGGTCTTGGAGGAGTGTGGAGGGTTTCTGTGAGGAATGTTAGTGTTGTGGTGGATGGCGCTCTGTTTCAAGCAGAGTTCAATTACAAAGCGGGTGGGGGGCCATGGGGCTGGGATTCACACGTTAGAATCAGCCATAGAGAACAACCAGTACATGAGTTAAAACAGAGAAACTACCACACAGAGAGGTCCTTTAAATGGGTTATAACAGAGAAACTATCACACAGAGAGGTCCTTTAAACAGGTTATAACAGAGAAACTACCACACAGAGAGGTCCTTTAAATGGGTTATAACAGAGAAACTATCACACAGAGTGGTCCTTTAAACAGGTTATAACAGAGAAACCACCACACAGAGAGGTCCTTTACATGGGTTATAGCAGAGAAACTATCACACAGAGAGGTCCTTTAAACAGGTTATAACAGAGAAACTATCACACAGAGAGGTCCTTTAAACAGGTTATAACAGAGAAACTATCACACATAGAGGTCCTTTAAACAGGTTATAACAGAGAAACTATCACACAGAGAGGTCCTTTAAACAGGTTATAACAGAGAAACTATCACACAGAGAGGTCCTTTAAATGGGTTATAACAGAGAAACTATCACACAGAGAGGTCCTTTACATGGGTTATAACAGAGAAACCACCACACAGAGAGGTCCTTTAAACGGGTTATAACAGAGAAACTGGGTTATAGGTCCAGAGAGGTCCTTTACATGGGTTATAACAGAGAAACCACCACACAGAGAGGTCCTTTAAATGAGGTTATTAAAGGTCCTTTAAATGGGTTATAACAGAGAAACCACCACACAGAGGTCCTTTAAATGGGTTATAACAGAGAAACTATCACACAGAGAGGTCCTTTAAATGGGTTATAACAGAGAAACCACCACACAGAGAAACCACCACACATAGAGGTCCTTTAAAGGGTTATAACAGAGAAACCACCACACAGAGAGGTCCTTTAAATGGGTTATAACAGAGAAACCACCACACATAGAGGTCCTTTAAACGGGTTATAACAGAGAAACCACCACACAGAGAGGTCCTTTACATGGGTTATAACAGAGAAACTATCACACAGAGAGGTCCTTTAAATGGGTTATAACAGAGAAACTACCACACATAGAGGTCCTTTACATTTCCATGCAGAGAGGTCCTTTACATGGGTTATAACAGAGAAACCACCACACATAGAGGTCCTTTAAACGGGTTATAACAGAGAAACCACCACACAGAGAGGTCCTTTACATGGGTTATAACAGAGAAACCACCACACATAGAGGTCCTTTATGCAGAGGTCCTTTATAACAGAGAAACACCACACAGAGAGGTCTTTTAAATGGGTTATAACAGAGAAACACCACACAGAGAGGTCCTTTACATGGGTTATAACAGAGAAACTACCACACATAGAGGTCCTTTACATTTCCATGCAGAGAGGTCCTTTACATGGGTTATAACAGAGAAACACCACACAGAGAGGTCTTTTAAATGGGTTATAACAGAGAAACACCACACAGAGAGGTCCTTTACATGGGTTATAACAGAGAAACTACCACACATAGAGGTCCTTTCCATGCAGGTCCTTTGGGTTATAACAGAGAAACTACCACACAGAGAGGTCCTTTACATGGGTTATAACAGAGAAACTATCACACAGAGAGGTCCTTTACATGGGTTATAACAGAGAAACACCACACAGAGAGGTCTTTTAAATGGGTTATAACAGAGAAACACCACACAGAGAGGTCCTTTACATGGGTTATAACAGAGAAACTATCACACAGAGAGGTCCTTTAAATGGGTTATAACAGAGAAACACCACACAGAGGTCCTTTACATGGGTTATAACAGAGAAACTATCACACAGAGAGGTCCTTTAAATGGGTTATAACAGAGAAACACCACACAGAGAGGTCCTTTAATTGGGTTATAACAGAGAAACTACCACACAGAGAGGTCTTTTAAACAGGTTATAACAGAGAAACACCACACAGAGAGGTCCTTTACATTTCCATGCAGAGAGGTCCTTTACATCAGATTGATGACAAACACAGCCTCTCTATCAGCTGGACCAGATGGTCATGAAGTACGCATGGAAATGAAGCTCCAGTCAGAAAAGAAAAAAGAAATCCCTCATATAAATAACGATCACAGACTGTGGGCCGGTTCTTCATGCAGCAGTGATTCATTACAATGGAGGTGAAAAACCTTCGCCCTGATTACCTCTTCACGGCAATTTCTGTGTGTGAAAGACCTTTTAATGACTTGCCCATTCTCTAGTTACGAGCCCCATTGGAATTCCTGTCTGATACCCTCACTCTATTTACACTCATATATACTGTAGCAGACAGACTGACAGATGGGCAGACAGGCGGGCAGACAGGTGGGCAGGCAGACAGACAGGCGGGCAGACAAACAGGCGGACAGACAGACGGGCAGACAGGCAGGCAGACAGGGAGGCGAGCAGACAGGTTTCTACATGGCTGATGTTGAGGATTTGATAATCCTTCATGTTCCATGCTGGGTGTCCTCTCCTCATTCCATCTCTAAGTGTCTCAATGGAATAACAGCAGTGGCCCCTGGGGGTCTAACTGGAGTCAATGTGCTAGAGAGTCAATGTGTTAGAGAGTCAATGTGCTAGAGAGTCAATGTGTTAGAGAAACAATGTGCTAGAGAGTCAATGTGCTAGAGAGTCAATGTGCTAGAGAGTCAATGTGCTGGAGAAACAATGTGCTAGAGAAACAATGTGCTAGAGAAACAATGTGCTAGAGAGTCAATGTGCTAGAGAAACAATGTGCTAGAGAGTCAATGTGCTAGAGAGTCAATGTGCTAGAGAGTCAATGTGCTAGAGAGTCAATGTGCTAGAGAGTCAATGTGCTAGAGAAACAATGTGCTAGAGAAACAATGTGCTAGAGAAACAATGTGCTAGAGAGTCAATGTGCTAGAGAGTCAATGTGCTAGAGAAACAATGTGCTCGAGAAACAATGTGCTAGAGAAACAATGTGCTAGAGAGTCAATGTGCTAGAGAGTCAATGTGCTAGAGAGTCAATGTGCTAGAGAGTCAATGTGCTAGAGAGTCAATGTGCTAGAGAAACAATGGTGCTTTATTGATCAATAGCGCGCTCCTTTCTAGTGGCGGTGAGGGAACACACGCCGCCATCTGTCACAGCTGTTCCGCCGCCTTGTCACCATTTTCCCCACAAATGGGTCAGAAATATCAGAATAATAATAATTGGAGAAGAGAAGAGTTACAGCCCAGAGCCATGACAAAAACCCATGATCATTGTTATGACTCGCCGGAGATCAGCCAAGACATTCCTTTAATGCCAACAGGCTGCTGTTGTGACGGACCAGACATGATAGGTTGTGGATTTCTGTCCCCCTCAAACACCATCAAAGTGTGCCAGTAGCGTGTAAGTACTTGATTAGAATATCTAGGAAATATCAAGATAGGGTAATTGGGGGAAAATCATAAAGAGCTTTGAGACTTCTGAAATACGGTATCTGTCCTTTATATTCTGATCAAATCAGAATGTTTCATCTTAAAATAGAATGCCAGACAGTTTAAAACCCTGAAAACATCAGGAATCCTAAATAATAACTGACCAGTGTTTTAGTTGAGGACCTGATATAATAATCATAATCAACTTTAGATTGAGGAACTGCGGAGAATGAAAGACATGTAGTTGTACGAGGTCAACTATTTCAATTCCAGTCAATTCAGAGAGTAAACCAAATCCAATTCCAATTCAACATTGTTGCAATTGAAAGCATTGAAAATAATTGGAATTTCAGTGTACTTCCTGAATTGT